>NC_052506.1:95216648-95240350 GCF_014356525.2 Nilaparvata lugens
AGGATCCGACACGAACAATTTCGATCAAATGCAATTCAAGATGGTGGCTAAAATGGCGAAAATGTTGTCAAAAACAGGGTTTTTCGCGATTTTCTCGAAAACGGCTCCAACGATTTTGATCATATTTATGCCTAAAATTGTCATTGATAAGCTCTATCAACTGCCACAAGTCCCACATCTGTACAAATTTCAGGAGTTCCGCCCCATCTATGCGAAGTGTGATTTTGGGTTCCCAATTATCAGGCTTCAGATAATTTAAACAAAAAAATCAAGTGGAAAAGATTGAGCATGAAAATCTGTACAAGTAATGTTTAGTAACATTTTCACCTAAATTTGAAAATAAGCACGAAAATCGAGAAAATGAGATTATTCAATATTACAAAGTTTTGGCACAGGGTGTCCACTGAATCAGGCTCAGAAAATTCCCGTACATTTCCCGTATATTTCACGTTTTTCCCGGTTTTCCTCGCTGGTTAAAACACATAATTAATATGTAAAAATGTAGGTTGGGGGGAGGGGTTATGGCGCTACTAAAAAGGGTGGGTCAATTTCGAAAAATTCAATATTCTTTAATAACAATTTCAAAGTGCACAAGTATGTTTTACATCAAAATGTACGTAGCACCATTATACGATTAAAACTATTTCGAATTATATAAAAGAGGCAATTTAGAAGAAAAAACGAAAATCTCTAACCTACCCTTTACCCTTTAAAACAGTATAGTCCAGTCGCCACCGGTATATACTTTGGTGTTTGTAATATATATTGTAGTTCTGATTTTTCAATATATTATTGTTTGAATACATTAGAGAAGTCTAGAACCTATTTTTCATGCAAAATTTCCAATATCTTCCAATTGCCACAATTTAAATGTATAATTCAAAATCCCTCTGGGCGTAATTTTGTGCTCTTCAACCTGATACCAGAGAGCGCACAAAATTACACCCAAAGGGATTTTGAATTATGCATTTGAATTGAGCCAATCAGAAGATATTGTTGATTGAAAACTAAAAATTCATCAAAATTGATTATTTTGTTGAAATTTTACTAATTTTTGTAACTCAGAACACATTAGATATAGAGAGATCCAAGTGATTTCATTTTATTCTATGATGATGTTAGATATAAGTTGTCAGAGGCTCTTGCCTCTGCTAAATCATGGTTTGAGTCTAATAATCTAATCCACAATGAGAGCAAAACTGAATGTATCTGCTTCTCTTTAAGGAATATTCCAGAAGACAATGATATTAAGCATCAGGTCAGAATGTTGGGTTTCACTTTGGAGAGAAGTTTGAGTTGGGAGCCTCACATCATAGAATTGTGTAAGAGACTCTCTCGTGTTGTCTTTCTACTTAGAAGACTTAAGTTATCATTGAACTCTGATCCTATGGTATTCGTCTATGGGATAATTCTTGCCAAGCTTCAAAAGTTTTCATATGGCAAAAAAAGGCAATGAGAGTGTTAGACAACTTGAGAAACAGAGAGTCATGCAGAGAAAGCTTCCGAAGACTGAAGATATTGACATTCCCTTCAATTTTCATGAGTAGCTTGCTGCATGTCAAAACTAATTTAGAATCTTACTCATTTCAGGGAAACAAACATGAATACACAAACCGGCATAGAAATGATATTTCAATCCCAAATGTAAGGCTTTCTAAAACAAGGGACAGCTACCTATTTCAGCAGATAAAAATTTACAACAGTCTTTCCTCAGCTGTTAGAGCCGCCAAAAATGAAATTCAAGAAAGTTATGAAGAGTAAAATTGATGGAGAGAGCATATTATTCATTGATTGAATACTTTGAATGTTCAATATAAGGGCTCACCTCATTTTGGACTGAGTTGTGTACTGTAAGGTGTGTCATCTATGTGAATGCTGTTACTGTTCTTGTCAATCTCCCTGTTAGCCTACTCGTATATACATACTCTGAGCTATTGCTATTCTTGATATTGTGTTATGTATCTTATTATGTACACTGTATTTTTTTATTTTTGACGAGCTTATACATTGTAAAAAATGTTAGGCAGAGTAAAGAATTTGAATTTTATAATCTGAAAAAGGGCGAGAGCAAATTTAACTGTCCGACGACTGGATTTGACGGAAATAAGCTGAAAACTAGAAAATGAACCGAAAATAAGAGATGTTTTGGCCATTCTTCATCTAGCAAATCAAATCAAATCAAATCAAATTTATTTGCCATAATATCGAAAATACAAATCAAAATAGACAATACAAAGTTTTACACATTAATATAAACAATTTCTATAAGTACATAAAAATAAACTTTGATAATAAAACTTATTATATAGGCGCTGCCTGCAAAACCTCTAAGGTTTGTGTGCTGGCGGCGAGTATCAATAACAAAATACAACACTAACAAATTTATTGAAGTGAAAAAGAAAAAAAAATGAACTTGGACCTAATTATTTTAAAAAAAGTTGTTAAAAGTACTTCATATGTGTATAAAATGAGCTATGTTTATTGATTTGATCCAGTCTGCTATTTTTTTTAATATTAGTTTTTGTTGTCTTACTTGTAATTAGGTTCGATGGTATTAAATTGATCAACCTATTGCTTATATATGTGAATTGTCTCCGGCATACAGTAAAGTCAGTTCTGTTAATTTGGAAATTGGATTGCATTCGAAAATTATAAGTTCTGATTTGTGGTGTGAATAGGTTTCTGTTTTTAATTATATAAAGTATAATATTTTTCACATAAAGTTGTTTAACTGTTAAGACTGGGAATTCTGTAAAAATAAGATGTGTGGGGTATCGTCTGGGTCGACCAAGGGCAGCTTTTATTATATGTCTCTGAATCAAGGAAATTTTGTTGAAATGTGTGTCCAATGCTCCACCCCAAACCCTAATCCCATACTGAAATACAGACTGAGCATAAGCGAAATATATTAATCTCAAAATAGATAAGTCTCCCAGACCGTTCAATCTGTAAAACTTGTGGATAATATGTTTCAATTTTTGACAAGTCTTATTTATGTGCGTATTCCATTTTAGTTGAGAATCTAATATCACACCTAAGTACTTGGTCTCTCTCACTCTCTCTAATGATTGACATGCACAGTCTCCACCTCCCTCCTGTAAGCCTTCACTATGGTTATAATGATAGGCGCAGCAGTCTGAGTGAATTCTTATTCCGTTACGAAATATGTCTGCAGGTATGGACCTTTCAGATGGTGAGAAAATCATGAAAACACTTTTTCTTATATTTAAAGTTAAGAGTGTGGTGATCTAGCCACATCTTAACTTGGGCCAGACCAGATTCTGCCAAACTCCTGACCTCTCGCCAGTTAGATGCTGTAAATATTAGGGCTGTATCATCAGCAAAGGAGATTGCATGACAACCATTCATTTGGATCCTCAAAAGATCATTAATATAGATCAAAAATAAAATCGGCGAGATTACTGAATAAGGAAATTGTGCATGCAAAAATTGGTTCTGGACTACTATTATGTATCCAAACATAATATTGAAAAATCAGAGCTACAATATTAAATTGAAAGTACACCCTCTTTTTCATGTCTATATTGACTGGACTAATATTAAACAGAACATTTTAGGTTCTGAAAAACATAATGTGTGATTTGATTTACTATCAATAATTTCAACATCGATAATACCTACACCAGATACGGAACTATACCTCTCAAATGGATATAAAGGTATTTCCACACATGCAGAACCGAACCTCGAACAGCGTAGCGAATCGTACAATCCGCCGTGCAGCGACCATTAGCCATATGTAATATTAACACTCAGCTATTGAACAACCGCCGCGCAGTTCTCCGAACCATTCGCTGTCCCACTAGCCGCTCTTTTAATCGTTCTCCACGCCGTTCGCTGAACTTTTCAGCCGATCAGAGCTCTCGATTAAAATTCGCCGTGCAGCTTACGGTCCAATTTTGGCTATCCATCACAAGTGGAAAACATGATGTGAATACTTTCGCAATACTCGGTTCATCAACCGAGTAGCAGCTGACTGAGAGTTTTCCGTCGTCAGTTGAAAACAGTTGATCAAAAAAGAGTTTTTCATCGTCAGTTGAAAACAGTTGATCAAGAGTTTTTCATCGTCAGTTGAAAACAGCTGATCGAGAGAGTTTGCCATTGTCAGTTGAAAACGAGACAGATGTGTTGAGTCACCAAGTTTGTTGACGTCATTTTTTGAAGTTATTGCATGATTCGAGAAAATAGGTGCAGAGAGCAGCCGAGTGACAGCAACGCAACGCAAATTTGAATTTGAAACATAATGATTGCGGTAATATTAATCAGGTAAATGCTAAAGTAGTCAGTTTTAATATACCTGGGTAATTGAATTATAACGATTCCATTCACTTCTAAATTTCCATCTCTATGCCTTTGTACTTTCAACTCTGTTTCTTTGATATTGTTATCTTCATAGACGTGAAGTAGATAGATAAGGGTGGGTGTCTTCCATAAGTGAAATGAAATGTCTATTTCCGACTTCTGTAGTTGAATACTTGTAGCTAGTAGTTCTGTGAACAGTAGAGCTCGTACAGTAGTTATAAAGTTTATAAGATCTCATTGTTTAACAGATCTCATTGTCAATATGTCACCCCAATTAGCCCTTCGGACATCGGAAAAAAGAAACCGGTACCGTGACGAGAAATCGGTAAGTGTTGAAACGGCCACTTACTGATTGGCGTTTATTGACGATGACAATATTACCTGTTATAAATAAAACCGAGTGCAGTGCCAAGCTATAATCACCAAAAGCTAATTTACAAACATACCAACATACATATACAGACAAAAGCAAATCTCGTCGTTGAAACGTAGAAAAATCAATCATCAAAATATTATCATGAAAAAATAACATTTTCCCGCTATTTTGGGAAACGATAACTGTATATCTTCCAGTATTGAAAATGACATTCAAAATGAAAAACAATACTGAAAAATTTTATTATATTCAAAATTCTCAATGTTCGAGTATATTAACCCTCCAGTAGACTACATTCAACACAGTAGAACCTCTATAATTTGTAGCTTACGGGACCAAGCATTTAATACGAATTTTGGAGGGTGACGAATTATATATCAAGCTCTGCAATATCGAGGTTGATAAAATAAAATACGAAAAAATATATCATGGATACTGATCCCATAATTACCCATAATTAATTCATAATATAGCCTCTATGAATGGATATTAGAAAATACTGTTAAATATTAATTTGACATACTTGTAGAAGATTTCAGAGATCAATACAACTGTTCATGAGCGAGTTCTTCAACCAAGGGTGTCTCTAGTTATATTATTATATTTGAATCCATAGAACTTTATAGTTTACTCCGTATGGGTGAATAATTCGCAAGCAGAATTCAAAATCCCTAAACTAATAATACCAATTACTATAACGTTAAAGGTATTGCTATCACAAGTTGTATTATCTAATACATGTGGGCTAAGTTGAAAACAAGCCTAGTCAATCTAGGAAGGGGGTTGAAAAATTAAAATTGAATAAAAATATCATAGAGATTTACAATATATTGATGAAAATATATACCGTACACATCAAAGAATGCGTTTTCGCATTGTGGGTACATAATTAAAAACAAAAACATTAAGCAGATGAAAACAGTTTATCCAATATGTTGCTTATTTGAAATGACCCTGATCAAAACCGGATAAGCAAGGTGGATACTATTAATTTTTCGTGATAGTTTATTATAAATACTCTAAATACTTTTTTTACCAAATATATTATATAGGCTAATATACTACAGCCTGTTTGATTGAATTCTCCAATTGGTATAATTTATCTAGTACCTATCGATTCAATGGATGATCAATATTATTGATTCACAAGAAAGTATGATAATAGAATCCAAATCAAATAATATTCTTATCATGTTTAGAAAAAAATCAGTGATTGGAACAATAATATGTCTTGAAATTATTTCAGATATCATTGACACTAAGAAAACTGATGATTTGAAGCCGAAATTAGTAAAATAAATCAACAGTACACATGTTTCATTATTAAAATTGAAAAAGATTCACCACTTGACAACATTTTATTGTTTGAATTCGCTGAGCGGTTCACTGCACGGCACGCTGCGCAGCGAATTGCACGGTTCGAAGTTCTTTTCGGCATGAGTGGAAATACCTTAATAATGAATATCGGAAGAAACCTCATCGTTACGATAGAACCCATCGATACACGGCTCCGATAAAACACCATATCGATACATCGCCACATCGATACACCAACCTGCATCATCCATCACTAATACACCACTCATCCACTGGCTAAATTTCAACTCTGTCCTTAATTAATATACAATTAGCTAGTTGACGAAAGTGTCAAAAAATTCCCGTATCTCGACAAAATTCCCGTACAATTCCCGTCCAAATGAAATTCACGTACAATTCCCGGTTTTCCCGCCTGGACACCCTGATATTAATGTTCAGTAGCATTTTACCTAAATTTGAAAATAAGCTCAAAGTTCGAGAAAATGTGATTATTTAATTGCAAACTGTTGGCAACTGTTTATTCTATTGAATCATTCACTATGAAGAGATAGCAGACCTTGTGTGTCTCCAGCGTTATTGTCCTGTCACCAGCTGGCTCAGATCTTTGATTAGTAGACTTGAGATGCGCGTGAACACTAGCGTCGGGTGATCAATTTTCATAACGGCAAGGAAAGTTGTGTGAGTGCGCCACTCCAGATTCTGTGTTATTATCATTGATGAATAAAAATAAATAAAATAATAGCACGAATCTCACCATATTCTTCCTCTTTGATGAATATTAGATTATAGCCAGGGATTAGATAATGTTGTTGGCTGAAATCATCATCAGTTGGAGAGCATGCAGTGCTGCACTCTGGCGCTGGTTCTTGGCTGCTATCATTCTCCTGCTTAACTCTCGCCATCTGCAATATTGACATCACAAACAATGAGAAGACAATCGATTATTGTTACACTTGATGTAAAAGACACAAATATTGGTGAAGGAGCAGCAACTACTGAGTTTGATAGCTGTCTTGAGTTATAATTATCACGATAATTCCAGTTTAATGTCAGTTATTGTACTGGTTCTTAATAATCATGAAATTTCAAGCTAAGGCCAGCCATTCACGTTAAGGTTTGCCAGAGAGCTACAACTGTACAGATATTCGACTGCACTCTGCAGTACACCTGGACAGGCAAGAAATACTACTGTGCGCTGGGTGAGTGAGGGGTAGTTGAAGTTGAAATAGAAGCAATCAAGTTATGCTCTCTAGATCTAGATAAACTGATTGCTAGTTTGGTGGGTGTAAACAGAAAACAGACAAGAACGCTAGTCAAACTACTTACAACTTACTGTATGGACTTTCTTCTGTATTCATATAGTCTACTTGTAGTAGTCCAGGCAACGAAGACATAATAGGGGAAGAAATTCATGTATAAGCCAAAATTGGTACAGTTGTAGGGGAAGGCTTCTTAAACAACATACTAAAAGTACTGACCGGTGGGGGTGGAGCTAAGGGGGGGAGGGGGTCTAAAGGTGCATTACTTCGGTTTTTAGTGAATAACTCAAAAACTATGGCCTCCAGGAAAAAGGTTGTCATCAGTGAAATTAAACTACGTAAAATTCTCTACAAAAAAGGTCCTAAGCCTTTTTTTGATAGGATCAATAATAGTGGAGATATAAAGTGGAGAAAATAGGGGAAAATATCCATTGTACAAAATTACTATAGTTTACGGTTACAAATTCCACTTATACTACTACAAATAATAATAATAATACTATGTGGTGTTTTTAATACAGGTTTGTTCGAGTAATCCTAGTGAAGGTATGGAGGGCTTAAAGTCAAGATAATGTGGCTGTGAAAGGGGGGAGCAGACGGCTGGAACGTGCTGGCGTGCTAACCCCCCACCACCACCACCACCACAACCACCACCGCGCAGTCATGCCAGTGCCTCCCGCCTCCCACCAGTCAGGCGGGAAAAAAAAAGAAAAACTAAATAACATAAAATGAATAAAAAAAATTACGGCGAAAACTGTATGGTTGTGTTTGATGGTTACACTGATGTCAACAGCACAAAACGAGCAGAGCAGAAGCGAAGAAGGCTCACAAAAAACTTGTTTGACATAAACTTTCATGAAAATACGACCATCACAGTCCAACAGGAGCATTTCCTAGCTAATGAAAGGAACAAAACAAGACAGATCGACATATTAATCGAGAAAATTATGGAAACAAGTATTGAAACAAATGTTGCCACCGGAGATGCTGATACCACCATTGTGAGGTGTGGGTTGAATTAAGCTGTTCTACATACAACTGTGATAGTTGGGGAGGATTTTGACTTGATAGTACTCCTCATTGGATTGGCACCATCATCTACAAACATATTCCTCATGAAGCCAGGACGTTAAAAAACAGAGACGAAACTGTTTCCAGTAAAAAAACTCCAACAGCTTTCATTCGCCAAGACGATCCTCCTTCTTCACAGCTTCTCCGGATGTGATACAACCTCGGCGATACATGCAAAGAGCAAACTGAGAATGGTCAAGATCTTCAAAGCGAAACCTGACCTCACTCGAGACATCTCTGCTCTCTTCACAGATCCCTCAACATCACCAGAGACTATTGAATAGGCTGGCGAGAAGCTGTTTTTGGCTGCATACCATGCTCCTGCAAAGCAAGAAAATTTGAACAAACTTTGCTATTCGGCATTTTTGAAAGCATCAGTAAAGCCTAAGACTTGGCCACTCTTCCCCCAACCAGAGGAGCTGCAAGGCAACACTCCCGTCGACTATATTATTTACAGGCAACTAGATGTACATAATGTAATTTTAGCTAACTTTTTATGAGGGGTGATATTAAGATTAACATTATGGTGGCTCCCAAGATTGCCACCGAAAATTAGCAACTATCCTTTTTACAAGGTTTTCAGAGTTTTTGAGATTGTGACAGAAAATTTAAATTTATGTTAAACAACGACTAGGCCTACACGATTTTAAAGTAACTAAGAGTAAATGCGCAAAAGATTTGCTTTTATTGCTATCCTTGAGATTACTATCCTTGAGCAGAGTCCCAACTTGATTTCAAAAGTTAATAAAAAGTAATTTTTATAATGCATATATTACAAATGTCTGATTTAGGCTTTACTGATGCTTTCAAAAATGCCGAGTAGCAAAGTTTGTTCAAATTTTCTTGCTTTGCAGGTGCATGGTAAACTATAGTAATTTTGTACAATGAATATTTTCCCCTATTTTCTTCACTTTATATCTCCACTATTATTAATCCTATCAAAAAAAGGCATAAGACCTTTTTTGTAGAGAATTTTAAGTAGTTTAATTCCACTAATGACAACCTTTTTCCTGGAGGCCAGAGTTTTTTAGTTATTCACTAAAAGCCAAAAAAATGCACCTTTAGACCCCCCTCCCCCCTTAGCACCACCCCCACCGGTCAGTACTTTTATTATGTTGTTTAAGAAGCCTTCCCCTACAACTGTACCAATTTTGGCTTATACATGAACTTTTTCCCCTATTTGGCTTTTTTTGTCTTCGTTGTCTTCGTTTGGTAGAGAGTTAGTGGGGAGGATATTTTTAATATTCTTTCGGAAGAATGGACATTGATATGTCCAAAGCTCCGCCAATTTATGTAGATGCATAACAATATAATTATTATCTATAGTTATTATATTACAAATTGCTTTTTCATATCATATACAGTTCAATAATTATTTTCTTAGTCTATATCATGTAAATTCATCTATAATTTTGCTGTATTGTAAGCTATTGTATATAAGTGTATAAGACAGTATATATTGTAATCTACATAAATAAAGTACTCAATCAATCAATCAATTGCCTGGACTATAGGTTCAACTCAAACTTAGGCGACTCAGGTCGATAAGAGGTTCGACTCTAGTCGAGAGCATGTGTTTCCAAATGGTGACACTCAGATCAGTCGATTCTAGTCTCCGCGATTGTCACCATTTGAAATCACATGCTCTCGACTAGAGTCGAGTCTCTTCTCGACCTGATTCACGTAAGTGTGAGTTGCCCTCTGTGGGTTGGGGGAGCTTTGAGTCGAACATCATACTCAAGAATGTTTTGAAAACCAGAATTCACCCACAGTATCACTGCTTGTCGTAGGAGGCGACCAAAAGGGACCCCAAGGCAACTCCAGAAGTTGCCTTGCCTTCAAACTCACGGGATCTGCCCTATCAGGGCAGTTTCGGAGGGGCAAAAAGAAAAACCCAAGAGACCAGAGATGGGTGAAACTCCAGCACAAATGCGGGTCAAGAGACTGAGTCGAGGACTAATAAGTCTGAAGAGACTACCAAGCATATCACATTGGATTGCGACAAGCAACCAGGTGATGAATTGGATGTTAGTATAGGGAAAAACTCCAGGTTCTTGTAAAGGACACAAGTATTGGTTTGCCTAACTAACATACTACTTGGGAACACAATAAGCTTCGGTTGACTTTTGGGGTTCTTTGAACCTTTGGATCCTTGAATCCGTCCCTTCAAAAACGAAAAACAATAAGTGTGAGTTGAGCCTCAATGTTATTGACAATATTGCAATATAGGCATTGATTGTGTTCCTTGAATTAGAAGGAAATAGAATTCTATCCTTCTATTCCAAACAAGCTGGTCTTCCTGTGGGACTCCCCACAATTCAAGCCATGCTCTAATAATAGCAACAACAAGCTGGTGACCTGTACTTCAAACTTGACGTTCTGAGATCTTGAAGGAACTGAAAAAGGCCTATAACCATACTAAGTAAATTAGTAATCCATATGCAAACTTTCATGTAAATCAGATCTGTAGTTCAGACGTGATGATGCGACATTCATGTATTTCCTATCCCTACTTGTATGAACCGATTCTTTCCATTATTATAGGCCTATTGAAGATTACTCTGGTTATTTGATAGAGCTTTTTACAATTTTGAATTTTCATTATGTTTTTCTGCCGGATCTGGAAGTAAAGTTTTCATTCAGCAATAAGTTTCAATTATAATTTGATGAGAAAATCTCAAACTAAACTGCATTATTTATTTATTCTAGTCAAGATAGAATACATGCCTGATTGGAAGTTGAACCATTGTGCGAGGATGACTCATCTTTGACGATGCTAGTTGCAAATTCACATTCTCCAAATTCATCCTCCTGCTTCTCGATCTTGATCTGTGAACATAAGAGATTCTTGTGTCACTTGAAAACTAGTCGAATATCAAACTCAGCAAGTAATAGTGCTACTATTAAAATATGGGTTGTTGTAGTTGATGATTGTTTATTTCTGTTGTTAGAATAGCAGTGAAAAGATTCAAGAATGGACCTTTTACTATTGTTCCCATTGATGTCTACTCTACTATTTTATAAGATGCATGAAAGGCGATCAATAAAAATATTGCATAATCATAAAGAATATTGAGACTGAAATAATCTTTCAACTATTTTCATTATATACAATCAACAGTAGAGAAGTTGAAAGAAAATTGGATTGAACTCTATCATATAGCTGTAGTCAGTAAATTTCAAGGTGGATTGTTCAACAATACATGCCTGCTGAGTAGCTGTATCACTACGTGCAGCTCCAATCCAACTGTCATCAAAAGCACTTTCCTGTTTCTCAACTTTAACCTGCAACAAAGAGACAAAAAATCAACTTGAATCCTTCACAGTAGAATCTTGATGAAACACATTTTCTGTTTTAAGGTTATCTATTTCAGATACCCTGGTAAAGTACTGTACTTGAAAATTAATCAGGCATCACTCTGACGGTGAGAATTTTCAAAGCTTGAAATCCCCATAGATCGAATAATGGTGTTTTTAGATGCTACATAACGGAGCTCTCAAGCAACAGACCCCCATTTTACACATTGCATAAGAGAGTACAGAGTACTGCACTGTAGATGAGTGGGAGTTGCTGGTCTCCTATCGGGCGCCTCCCCAGGTGGCGGATCGGGGAATGCCCTCTAGATATGGGGGGTACCGAGGAAATCAAATACCCGGGGTGGACCAAAACCAGCAAATACAAAACTGTACCAAAACCTGGCTTATAGGTACACTAATTTACATTAAATGACGGTAATGCTAATTGTTCAACGAATTATACAAACTATAGATAATTAAAATTAATCAAACAGAATAAAGATTGAATGCAATTAGAAGAACGATAATATAAAATTGTAATGTATATTCATAAATCGGTGGTGTTTCAACAAATAATTGTCGATTCTTTAAGAAGGATATGAAATAATATCCTTCCCATCAACACACGATCGGGTGGTCAGTGGACACAACACAGACGGAGATCAGTGGATATTCAAAGGCTAAGGAAAAAAATTGACTGCTGCCTTGTAGTTTGGTATTGGCTTACCAAAGGCTAGGGAGGGACTAGCCTTTTCTACTCCATATAATTATAATTAGCTTTAAATTTGGAGGCCACTAATGTCTTTGTGTGTAGCGTGCTTACAGCTTACATGGGGACAACAATAGGTTTTTCACTAGCTCAATTTGCTGTTGCAGGAACACAGAATTGGAAATGCCATCTATGTATTCAAGTATCGGACAATCCCACATTTCTAAAAAGCTAGTGGCAGCTACTATTGCTCCTGTTGCAGGCTCTTACCAGATTTTGTTTCTCATCTGCCCGCTTGGTCACGTATAAGCATGCATAAAAATATGAATTCTGATAAAAAACGTTATTCCCAAAAAATTATATGGAATAAGAAACAATAAATTGTATGAATAAAGAAGCGTTAAGCAATTGAGGAGCTGGGTAGAAAAACGACCCGAGGCCACTCGTGTCGTTTTTCCGCAACATGCTTCATTCTATCCGCCATTAAATTCTGAACAGATTGGTACATAAAATGTTGTTGTATCTTGAAAAATGATTGAGTTGTGAAAATTTTTTGTTTGTGTGGCAAACCTGAAATTATTCAGCTGACAAGCTGTGAGCCAGCAGCCAGTGAAATCCTTATTTTGTTTTCTTACAAAAGAAGAAGCTGATTGATTGATTGAGTACTTTATTTATGTAGATTATTACAATATATACTGGCTTATACACTTATATACAATAGCTTACAATATAGCAAAATTATAGACGAATTTACATAATATAGACTAAGAAAATAATTATTGAACTGTATATGATATGAAAAAAGCAATTTGTAATGTAAAAAACCAAGATTATATTGTAATGCATCTACATAAATTGGCGGAGCTTTGGACATATCAATGTCCATTCTTCGGAAAGAATATTAAAAATATCCTCCCAACTAACTCTCTACCAAATGAATGGTATAAGAAGATCATTAATACATCCAAGGGAACCATTTATCCTCTACATGATGAAGAAGAAAAAATAATGAAGAAGACGCTCCTGAAGAAGAATCCGATGCTGAAAACATTGGGGTGTATGAATTTCCCGAAAATCAGAACAGAGTACCATGTAACATTCCAGAGTCTTGATTATGGGAAGAAACGTGTTCAAGAAGAAAATATCATCTTCAATATTGTTCACTTCCAAATGACATTTTTTAGATCTTTATTACCTACCGTACTTATTAATTATCCAATATCATGAGCAATATATTATCATTATCACTACTCTTGATACGGGTTTTTCATCATTTTATTGAACCTCTGAACATGTAACAACCAGGGTTATGGAAAAAAGACCTGAGACAACACACCTTATATCAATTAATATCAGCCTTGGATTACTGGCTAATTATGAATAATAGCATTGAAAATAGTATAAAAAGATCAATAAAGTTCAAATACTTGCAAGAATATTGCATTCTGATGAAATAATGAAGATGTGTACTTAATATTTCAAACTCTATTTACACAAAACTTGATTTCTTGACTCAGGTCGTTTTTCCACCAAACTCATCAATTCTGATTTTTAAGGTTATGTTGAGGAATCTTTTACTGGCACATAGAATAATGCATTTACCCTTATATTGACAAGATAACAATATGAATATGAATTCTGATAAAAATTCACTTTTGAATAATTATATGGAATAAAAAACAATAAATTGTATGAATTTTATAAATATGCTTTACTGTTTTTTAAGGTTATGTTGTAGAAAATCTATTTCAAAAACTCACCTCTTTATCCATTTTTCTAAAAATAGGACAAAATAATATACTATAAGGGAATAATGAAATTAAAATATTCGTTTTCTAAGTTTAATTTATAAGAATGATTTACGTAAATTTACAGTTTCCTTTGTTATTTTTTGAAAAATCAAATAGACTTTCACCTTTGACTAACAGCTTGACCAACACAACGGCTTAGCTATTTTCATGTACTTTTCAGGTTATGAAAATAAATTATTCATTTTCAATTTTTTTATTCCTTATAAGATCTATTTAATAATATTTACAGATGAAATGTCTAACTTTTATGTATTTTTATTGCAACAACATATCCTACCGAATATCGAGTAAATGCAATGATGCTATCTTTCATACTAAAACTAATAACAATAAAGCAATGATTTACTCACCTAAATACATGATTAACTCTTGTTTCGTTATGATTTTCAAGAATTAACACTAGACCTGGTGTTAAATACCTTAGTTATTTAGAAGGTTTCCAACCATGACATGCACTGCACTCACTAACCGCCAATTATGAACTTCACTTCGAATAAGCTTGTTTTAGTATTTCACATTAAAATAGTATATTTCGCACCTAGGGTCGAAAATGAGACTTTTCCGGCTCGAAATCGGTTTTCAAGTCCGAGGCCGTAGGCCGAGGACTAGAAAAGATTGAGAGTCGGAAAAACATTTTTGCCCATGGTGTGAACGCTATTTTTTGCCACAAAGAAAATTAAACAATATATGAGAATTATAGGTTAGAAGTTCTATCCTACTCTGAAAATCGAATTTGAATAGTTTATAGTATCTTATCTGTATTTTATTCATCCAAATAAAATGATAGTATCTTATTGCAGAATACTTATTCAATTCTAGAAGCATAAACTGATTCCGTTTCATAAACCATTTTGTAAACACGTTCACATCAAATCAGAATCAGCTGACTTCAAGGTTATTGTACAGCCCTAGGGCCGTAAAACTTTTACCGGCCTGGTCAGAAACCAATCATTTTCGGCCTCCATATAACCCACCAACTATTTTGTGTTGGCATGTTGAAAATCTGTAGTGCAGAAATAGTATATTTCGCACCTAGGGTCGAAAATGTACATTTTCCGGCTCGAGATCGTGGTTTTCAAGTCCGAGACGAAGTCGAGAACTTGAAGCATTCGAGAGCCGGAAAAACATTTTTGCCCATGTTGCAAACACTATTTTTCGCCACACCAAAAAAAAAAAATAATAATAATAATAATGTTAAGTTGGCAATTTTGAAAGCAAAATTTTAAGGTTATGCTACTATAAATCATACAATGTTAATGAGGTTATGATAGTATCATCGTATTCTATTGTTCGGTATCAAAACTACAAAATAATTCATATCAAGTTATAGAAATGATCATTTATTGATAGTTTAAATACCTATTTAATTATACTTGATACATGAATACATATTAAATTATAAAAAATAAGCATTATTGACAGTTAATTCTTTGTTTTTCACGTAAAATGAATTATACAATCATTATACTTTTTATTCAACAAAATCTCTATTATTTTATTCTTTATTATTTAAATAGAAGTTGAATGTGCAGTTATGATTGTTAGAGAACATGAATCCTCTAGCAGATTCTACTAATTTTTTCTGAGAGGTCAAATGTACATTCAAATTGTTTGTATTTACAGTCTATTCTGATTGGTTCTCATGACATTTAATCTCAAATATTTAACAGACTTTTGTGCAATCTGGCCTTATAATAAAGTATTATAAATAATACTTCCAAAATAAATAATAATTCACCCATTTATCACAGGCGCTTTGCGCCCGGTGCAATATCTCATGGATAAATGGATGAATAGAATTTTCATTACTATTTTGAAATAATGTAATGAAGAAAATTAATATAATTGCATGTTTTACAGATTTGTCTCAAATTACTAAAAATTGATTGAAATTTGAAAAAAAGAAAGTATGATAACTAATATAAAAAATAGCTAGGCTAATAAAAGTCAAAATTCATCAAAAAAAAAAAAAAAAAAAATGACATTGACCAAGATTCGAACCTTGATCATGTTGTTATTCATCGAACTATGAGTACTGATGTATTACGCCTTTACGCTCTCGGCCATTGCGTATTGTTGAATGTAGGGGCCTGACTCATAAGACTTAGCAGACACGTAATACTGTACTGTAAACTAGTAGACTTCTAAAGTTTACTTCACTCCTAAAAAGCGTACAACAGACTTTGGCTCATGACTTATATTATTTAAATTAATATATTATCTGTCTCACAATAAAAATTTCACTCTGAATTAAGTCAGGTAACGTATCTAGGCTACTACTATAATATAGTGTATAGCAGCAAATTTGAAGCCGGTTTGCCGGCATTTTCTCAACAAAATATTGCTCTGAAAATAGTCAAATCATAGAGAAAACATTCGAAGATTCAATCTTGAGTGGGCCTAATGTTTTCTATATATGGTTTAATATTGAAGAAAAATATTATCCAACAGTTTTAATAATGAATTTCGGAAAAATTTCTAGGAATTTTCAGTCAAGGATGAGTTTCACCAGTAGGCTTACAGTACCTTAAACTTCAGAACTCTGCTGTATTTTCTTATTATTATTGTTGATTGTATTGTATTAAGAATTGGAATTCGATAATAAAAAGAAACAATAATTGTTAATAATAATTATTACTTTTAAATATTGATACAATTATTGTACTTTGATTTCAAATTCAATTCTTCACTTTTAAATACTAGCGATACGTACCTTTCTGACAATGGACAATGCAGCCAACATTATATTGTTGAGGCTATTTATAAATATTAAATTATGAAACAGTAATTTATAAAATATATTATAGACATAATACGATACATATATTCATGATACATAATTATATAGATTATTACAGTCGTTATGAGATTATCTCTCTATGATTTGTGAGATCGGACATGATCAGCTGTTATTCAAGGTCATTTTACAGCCCTAGGGCCGTAAAGTTTTACCGGCCTGGTCGGAAAACAATCACTTTCGGCCTCTATATGACGCACGTAAACCAGCTCATTACATCCAAGTGTGGCAAAAAAATTTTTTCCTACAGATACCTTGAAAAGTGACCATTTCTGCACTGATTGCAGGCTGCAAAGAATCACTTTTCCGCTCTAGTGCGCAAAGTATTACTTTGCATACTCCAGATTTGCAGCATGACAACGCAAAATAGTTAGTAGGTTATTTGGAGCACCAGTGCAGCAAAATCTAAATTAAGTTGGTAACTGTGGTATAGTGTTGTGGTGCACGTTATAAGAATCTTGAAGTGGAGGACAACAGTGGATGACAGCAGTTGACAGCACACAGCCGCGCCCCCCCCCCCCCCCGCCATTCAAACACACATACTACATTCTATTTTATTTATTAAAAATAAAATTACACCGATATACATTTGATGGATTTCAGGGAATTTTACCCATAATTACCCACTTTTCATATTCAATGGTAACTGTAGGAAAAACTTATTGTGAAATACGTGCGCAAAGTTTCTCTGCTGCACTCAACAAACCATTCCACCCTCGCCTACAGCTCGGGCGTAAACGTTTCTTTCGGTGCAGCAAACTGTCACTTTGCGCACTAGTTGCACAAATAACTATTCCCACACTAGAGCGGAAAAGTGATTCTTTGCGTTCTGTAATCAGTGCAGGATTGGCCACTTTTCAAGGTAACTGTAGGAAAAAATAATTATATATTTCACATGCAAATAATGCTTGAGTTTTGATTGTTGAATACGCTCTATTCTTGTCTTATTGCACATTTTCGATCCATACTTAGTGTTGTGGCCATTCTTGAATTGTAGCGCTGTTCCGTGCGGTGCTGCCTCCTGGCGGTGGATTGTCAAAAACTGTCGTCAGCCCAGGGCTTTATTGTCAGTCGAGAGAAAAGGCAGACTGAGTCAAGAGTGTACCGTACCGGCTCACTTTATTTGTTATTTGTCTAGCCGGACATTATATGTCAATAATTGATTGAAGAGTTTAATGAATGTCGTGAATATTTGGGAGAAGCAAGGAGCAGTGAAATTAATATTGCCAAGCAGCTTGCAATCATTGCCAGGCCACAGTGTCAGAGTATCAGAAAGGTATTTCCTTTCCCAAAGGTATTTATCCTTCTCATTTCTATATTCCATCCTGTATTTCGATTCCAATACCTTATAATTGATAATTTGGCACATATGAAAATTACGATTGGTGAGTCTATTATCTATACTAATTTGAGAATTTCCATATCTTTGCTCACAGTAAATATTTCTTTTAATTCCAGCTTGGCAAGTATTTTCATTAAATACAATAATAATTTAGATACAGTCCTCTCACTCTACAAAACATTTTGGTCCTACGAGCCTAATTATCATTTAATCAGTGAATTTATTGAATTTGAAACTTGCTTTTCCCATTTATTATTTGTATTTAGATGTTGGAATCTCTATTTCAATACACGAGTTTTTTGTATTTGTCGGTACACGCTCAAAACAGGTTCAGGCTCAATGTCGAATTGAATGACCTCATTATCTTCTTATCTCTGTTGAGCATTCGACTTTATCGATCGATTATCAGCGAATATTATTGTAGTTATTGTTTTATAGCTTTGTACTTGAATGAGTCTGCTTTTCACTCGACTGATTGAAAGTAAAGAAACATCGAATTGGATGTTCTTTTATTGTTCCTATTTTGCCTTTTGTTTTTTGTTGTTGTGTATTTTTGTCATTTTGTATAGTATTTGTTTTTATGTCATTTCGTTGGTTAATATGACAGACAAGGTAGAAAAGACGTTGAAAGTCTTGCAAGCAAGAAAACAACATTATTATTCTTACGAATTCAGCGTTTGTATGACTTGTCAAAAGGCATTGAGGATAAAAAGGTTGCCGATCAATTCATAATCTTAGGAGAGAATCTTCCAAAGACATTGGAGGAATTCGAAAGTTGCGTCTTAAGAATTCAAGAGTTGGAGATTGAGTTGAAAGAGGATTATGTTCCTGAATTCACAGATGCTCATCTCGATTTAGTGGCTTTCATTAAACAGGCATTGAAAAAATTAAATCAATCAGCTGAAACTGAAGTTGTATTAAGTCCCACAGTTTCAGCAGTTACTCAATCGAATCCTGATCTTAATTTGCCACATGTAGAATTGCCGACTTTCGACGGGAACCAATTGAAATGGGCCAGTTTCTATGAGTTGTTCAAGGTTTTAGTCCATGATAACGAATCTTTGACCAATCAACAGCGAATACAGTATTTATTCTCACGATTAAGTGGTGAAGCGGCTAATCTTATTCAGCATGTATCGCCCATTGGGGCCAATTACCAAAATATATGGACGTCATTGGTTACTCGTTATCAGGACACGAGATCTCAGACCGAAGCCTATTTGAAACATATTTTTGAATTCGAGGCTCTTAAAGTCGAAAGTAGGTGTGGTCTGACTGTAATTCTTGATCAATTTTGTGCGCCAATCTAGGCTTTGAAACGTTTGCGGGGAGTCAATCTTACAGATATTATTTTCTTGTATCACGCATTGAAGCTGTTAGATCCTGTAACAAGGCATGCATTTGAAGCGGCAGTAAGAGATAAAGATGTTCCATCTTATGACGACTTGGTCTCTTTTATACAAAAACAGGTTAAATCTTTGCCGTTTGATAATAATAAATTGTTGAGTTTGTCAAGTAATTCCGTTGTAAAAAAGACTCAGGCCCAATTTCACCAAAGTTGCTTAAACCGCCGGTTTCGAAACTGTGGTTCCTGGCTGAACAGAAGTTTTGAATGCTGACGGATTTCACCAGCACGAACTGACCAAAGATTCCGAAACCGTCGTTTTAGAGTATCGTGAAGGCAGTGAACCCGCTTGACGTCATTTTTATAACCTAAAAACTTTGTCGTGCTCTCATAGTTTGTTGTTCTAACATCTAACATGTTAAGAATACGAATAAGAATATTTATAATTAAATACATTGTTAACAATGCATTTATAAACGTCAATAATAGGCACTAGATAATACATAGTAGTATTAGCCTACAAATAGTTTTGATCTAGTCAATCACATAAAATTCTTGTATGCTATAAAAACTTCCAGCACAGTTTTCAATTTTCTTCTGAAGAATGCAAGAGGCAATGATTTGATATTCCTAGTAGTAAAGAATTGTAATGTTTGACAGATGTATACACACGATTTTTTTCGAAGTAGTGAACCTGAGCTGTTGAACTCTGATATTATTTCTATTTCTGGGTTCACATCCATGAGTCATGTTATGTTTGAAGGGACGGATTCAAGGATCCAAAGGTACAAGAAACCCCACACGTCAACCGGAGCTTACTGTGTGTCCCATCCATGAAAGACACTATTCAAATAAATAAAATATTCAGATTACTACTATGTACTAGGTCAAAAATAAAGGGAGTCATTCTATTCTATTTTACATAACTAACACTGAATAAAGCCGCGTTTACACCAAAGTTATTAACAAAGTGTTAATAACTTAATCATTATTAACAAAAACATATGATCATCACGTGTATGATAAGTTATGTTCAATCTAATAGAATCTATAAGGAATAAGTTATTAACATTTTGTTAATAATTTTGGTGTAAACGCAGCTTAAGACATACAAAGAATAGACTAGGCCTATTCATATTCCCAAATTTGTAAGAAAAGAGTCCTCATCCATATATCAATATTACAAAGAATTCGTGTACTTTGAGATTTTTAATAGATTGAGGAATATTAATCAAGAATTTTGACGGTATTAGTTGGATCAATCCAATATATTTTTCCATTTTCATTTGTTACCGTAGGTTTGAGCATCATGATAAAAAACACTCATTTGCATGCAAATTTGTGTATTTATTACCATAACACAAAAAACTTTGTATTTGAAAGAAATACACATTTAATAATACATTAATGTCTACAATTGACTTTAACCTTCTCAGCAAGTATAGATACCCTTTGCTAGTCTTCTACTAATGAACTCTGCATGTGGTTGCCAATTAAGTTTTGAATCAAGAAGTACCTAAAAAATTCTAAAGGTTCAGTCCCTACTTCATTAATTAAATTTCTATTATAAGTGAACATAATACCAGATTTTTTCTAGGTTCAATGAGAGATTATTACTAGCACACAAACCATTAAGGAGTAGAGATCAACTAGAAAATGTTGTACTCCTGTTTTGGATTTACAAGTAACTTTGAGATTCAAATCATCAGCAAAAAGAAATCCTACTTTATGAGTACCTTCTATATTACAAAATCATGTCATTAAATATATGCTATTAAAGAGTAGGCTATTGTTCCAAGTATGGAGCCTTAAGGGACCCTATACCTAACCTTTCTGCCCTTATAGAGAACTGACCATCTTTGTAAACAAACTGGTTGCGGTCCTTTAAATATGACTTAACCAGATTAATTGATTCAGAATTGCATCCATAATACCAAAGGTTGTTACCAAGTAGCCTATGTTATGCTTAACAGTATCGAAAGCTTTAGACATGTCATATGACCTGAAGCTAACAGAAATATCCTTATCCAAATAGTCAACAACTCTATTTACTAGACTTGTAACTGCATTACTAGTATTTTTACAAAGCCTAAAGCCAAATTGTTTTTCAGTAAAAATACCAAAGCTTTCAAAATGATTTGATATCTGGTCTAGCATTATGGCCTTGAATACTTTGGATAGCACAGGTACAATTGATAATGATCTGAAATTCTTCAAGTTTTTTTAACGCATTTTTATGTACAAGTATTACCTTAATGTTTTTCAATACACTTGGAAAAATGCCATTGCAAACCAAACAGTCATTAAAAAGGTAGGTAACTCAAAACTTCACATATATAAGTTGCCTTTTTCTTGTTTCAATAGTTTTTCCAGTGTTGTAAATTAGTTATCAATCAATCATTTTATTCAGTAAAATGCATTACAAAATTGGTCCCGCTAAACCTAAAAGATTTTATAGCAGGTGCCTACAAATAATAAAATACATAAATAGAATGAATGCTAACTTAAAAAATAAACTAAGGAAAAAATTTTCTCCATGAAACTGGGAGTTTAGGAATTTAAAAAGAAGTATGGGGTATTAGATGAACTGAGGATGATTAATAGGGTAGTATAGGGTTAATGGGAATTGGAAAAAATGGAAAACTCAAAAACTTCAGATCATAAAACTAAATTAAATTTAAAATAAAATAAACTTGATACTCTATAGTAAGTAAGCATCAAAAGATATTAATCTTATTCAGAATTAAGGATAATACTAAATAAAAAATACAATAAGTGATCGGGAGTCTCAAACGTTAATTATTATCCATCCATATAGTATATGAAAATTAAATGATATATTATGAAAAATTAGTCACTCTAAGGCGGCGGTGTTTCACAGATACTAAAATTCATTTTACCAGCAAACTAATATTTTGTAATTATAAAAATAAAAAAAGCAAAAAATTGATGATTTTTCACTATCTAGTGTACGTTAAAGTGTTGGAGTAGTAGTGTCACAAATTAAAATCATTCACAATGATAAGTTGGAAAATATCTTCCTTGGAATAATCTCGGATGATGATAGGGAGCAAATTAAACAGTTTTGGAATAGTGTATTTCAATGATCTTTTTCCGTACAAATTATTATATCTAGGAATTGAATATACACTGAATGCTCTAAGATTATATTGAGGTATAGGTGCAAATTGTCGGTAAGAATAATTATTTCTGTACATTAATACTAACTTATATAGATAGAATTTTTTTGGAGTGAGTGTGTGAAAAAATCGTTGAACGGATTGTTTATCATGAATTGTGAAATTTAATCGATTATAGGTATTATTTGTTATAAAAATTATTCGTTTTTTTCTGTTAATTAGTTTTAATTGGGTATATATAATAGGTAGCTTAATAAGAAACTCATGGAGAAAACGTTAAGTGGAAAAACGTTTAGAGGGACTAGAGGGAGCCTCTGCATATATGTGAACAGTTCTGATTGATCTAATAGATTTTTTTTTAATATTATTGAATGTAAGAAGACATATTATTCAAATAAATTAAAAGAGTTGGAGTGGTTGAAAATAGGAAGCGAATTCAACAATATTTTAATAAACTACTTACTGCCTAATGAATTAGCTAACTAACTTATAACTAATTCGAAAAAATATCAAAATAATCAAATGAGTATTTAACAACATTTGAAATGACAATACATTAGAGTGTAACCTTAACATTCAGCTCTCTACGATTGCAGTACACAGAAACGCGACAGTAGGTAGTGCAATCTAAAACATTTTTTAGGTTATAATCGCCCGTTTTCGAAGGCTGACCGACCAAACTTGGCCGGTCAGTTTGAACTGGAGTTTTCGAAGTCACGTGAGCCTAAACGGGTGTGGTGAAATTCGATTCTGTCGGTTACGGCCAAACAGCAGTTTTCATTTTGTTAAACTGTTGGTTTGGTGTTTGGTGAAATCGGGCCTCAGTCTGCTTCCAAAATTTCAAAACTCACTCTCATTCGAGTTCAAAGGTGTTTGTCACCCAGCCATGAATTGTCAACTGATCTCAATAAAGCT
>NC_052506.1:95240450-95284554 GCF_014356525.2 Nilaparvata lugens
TGTCAAAGTGAGAAAATGAGCCGGTGTGAGGGCGAGGGGTTCACTCGGATCCGCGCTCATTTGACATAACGGGCGTGAGTTAAGTACAGCCTCAATTTGAACTAAGACAGTGTTCAATTCTTCGTAAGTCAACAACTGGTTACCAATAACTCGAAACAGGTGTGACTTTACTGATTTTATATTCGCCTCCCAAAGACCGCCGAAGTGAGGTGAACCTGGCGGGATGAAATTCCACTCAATGCTATGATCAGCAAGTTCATTCTGGAGCAGGTTTTGATATTCCTTGGAGTTCAGCATCCGTGACAATTTTATTAGCTCATCATAGGCGCCGACGAAGTTGGTACCATTATCGGAATACATGACCTTACAAGGACCTCGTCGAGCAAGGAAACGGCGAAAAGCTGATAAGAACATTTGGGTCGATAAGTCCGAAACTAATTCAATGTGAACGGCTTTAGTTGCCATACAGACAAAAAGACAAATGTACGATTTAAATATGAAAGGATTCCGACGCCTGGCCATGGTGATTCGAATGGGTCCACCATAATCAACTCCACATTGGACGAATGGTTTAGACGACAGAGTTCTACAGGCTGGCAGATTGCCCATTTTCGGCGGTGTAAGAGTGGGACGATAGTGAAAACACTTGTTACATTTTCGTACATGACTCCTTATAAGGACACGGGCTGATAAAATCCAATATTTTTGTCTCAAAATAGACGCCAATAAATGAGGTCCAGCGTGACAGTGCTTTTCATGAAAATAATCAATCAAAAGCGTGACCAATGGATCATTTTTCGGTAATATAATCGGATGACAGCTGTCATAATTCAACTCAGAATTTTGTAAACGTCCA
Source organism: Nilaparvata lugens (assembly GCF_014356525.2). Classification (NCBI taxonomy): domain Eukaryota; kingdom Metazoa; phylum Arthropoda; class Insecta; order Hemiptera; family Delphacidae; genus Nilaparvata; species Nilaparvata lugens. The sequence goes on from NC_052506.1 coordinate 95,241,307, forward strand.
CCCACACGAATAATATCATGATCAAGAAAGGGTGACAGTTGTTGAAGATGAGAAGTACATTCTTTCCCAGCTTTCAATTCCAGTAATTCTTTCGAAAAATGAATTTTTTGTACGACTTTACACAATGTTTTTCCGCCAAATCGAAATCTAATTCATGAGGTTTAGGCAATAGACGAAGTACTTTCAATATTAACACCATGATACGCAATAGACGTTGGTAGTTGGAACAACGAGCAATTAAAAGATGAATCGAATTAATAGATGAATTTTCCGACTGTACTACAGTGACAATTGAGTGAACCTTGACCTCAGGTAGACACTCTATAGGTTCCAGATCGACCTTGACGGGCCAATCACTCTCTTCTAACATTAGCCAAGAGGGGCCAGACCACCACAAATCATGATTAATTATTTCAGAAGGGGATAAACCTCTCGAAATGGGATCAGCTGGGTTTGAATTTCCTGCCACGTGTAACCAGTCGTTGATAGGACAGTCTTGAATTTTCGTAACTCGATTAGCGACGAAAGATTGCCATCTAGATGGACAGCCCCTGATCCAATGTAAGACAACAGTAGAATCCGATAATGCAACAACGCGAGTCACGTGACAACGAAGGCTCAAAACAGAGACAACAACCTGTATTAATTCAGCGAGCAAGAGCGCCGCGCATAATTCAAGCCTAGGTATGGATAAAGTCTTAGATGGCGCGACTTTTGATTTAGCGCACAACAATGTGATAGTTGCAGGTTGCATATCCATTTGAGATTTTATGTAGATCACACCACCATAACCTAAAGTCGATGCATCACAGAAACCAATGACAGTAATTTTCGAATCATTCATCACTCCTAAATGACGTGGTATGAAGAGATTGGACAATAAGGGAACTCCTTCTGACATGTCTCCCATTGAAGCGCAATAGAGGGAGGTACTGAATCGTCCCAATCAAGACCAGCATTCCATAATTGTTTAATTAAACATTTAAGAAACAAAGTTAGGGGTGACAAGAGTCCCAAAGGATCGAAAATGCGTGCTACTACCGATAAAATGTGACGTTTGGTAGGAACAGACTGATTAGGATTCACTGAAAAACAAAACGAATCACTACCAGGTTGCCATTTCAAACCTAGGACAGCCAACAAATTTCCCATCTCGAAATCTTTAGACAAGGCCGATTTTTCATCTTCCGAGAAATCATTCATCAATTCAGGTGAATTGGAACTCCATTTAGTAAGTTCGAATCCGCCTCTCTCGAACAATTCTTTAGCCTGACTACAAAGACGATTTGCTTCACCTAAAGAAGACACACTTGTCACCAAATCATCCATAAACATGTCACTCGGAATACGAGCTTTAGCTTCAGGGAAATTTTCACCTTCTTCTTGAACAAGTTGATGGACAGTTCTGAGAGCTAGAAACGGTGACTCACTCAGACCAAATACGACAGTTTTTAATTCAAAAATTTGTATGGGATCATTGGACGAAAATCTCCATAACAAACGCTGAAATTTGCGACACGATTCATCGACAAGAATCTGTCTATACATCTGCTTTATATCAGCAGTTACAGCGATAGAAAATAACCGAAAATTGACTAACAGAACGAAAATATCCGTTTGCAACTTGGGGCCGATATGAAGTATATCATTCAATGATACTCCAGTAGTAGTTTTCGCGCCTGCGTCAAAGACAATACGCAAAGGCGTTGATTGACTCTGAGTTTTGATTACAGCATGATGAGGTATAAAATAACCACTTTTATCACTCTGATTTTTTATCAATTCCATGTGTCCTTGTTTGAGATAATCCAAGAGGACATCGTGATACACTAAACGCATGTTTGGATCACGTACCAGTCGTTTCTCCAAACTGATGAGTCGACGTTCTGACATAGCATAAGAATCACCAAGACAATCAGGGGATTTTGAAAACGATAATGAGACAACGAATCTACCCGAATTTTCACGACGAACGGACGATGCAAAATCCTTCTCGCATTCCAACTCATCAGCAGTGAGTTGTTTTCCTACATCTGGAACGCTTTCCACTTCCCAAAATTTTCGAACTAACTTATCCAACGGTGATGTTAGACAAGTCATCAAACACGTTGAATTTTCTGAAGATTGAGTTAAAATAGGGGCTCTACCCATCAAAATATAACCGAAAACACTTTCCAAGGCCATCAAATAATTCGAATCAATTTCCACACGACCATTTCGGAAAATATGGGGCACTAATTCAGCTCCTATAATAGCGTCAATTTCGCTGGGAATGTGATAACTTTCATCAGCAAGTCGAAGACCAAACAAATTTGATAATTTAGAATTATCAATTTTACTAGTGGGAAGCTGTTCCATGATTTTTTCGACAACTAATGGTTCAATGGAAAATTTAACACTAGAATCGAGTCGAGATTGAAGCGTGACAAAAGTACGACCAAAAACTGATTGCGAATTTCCGCCAAAACCATTCACAATTAATTGGAAAGGAGAAATCGATAGTTGCAATTTACGACAAAGTTTACGAGTAATGAAATGACTTTGACTAGCTGAATCAACTAAAACTCTTATTTTGTGCAATCTACCTCTCTTATCAGGTACCTCGACTTGAGCAGTTGATAGTAGAACACTATACGGTGCCGACTTCGAATCGATAGAACAACAGGTAATAGTATTATTTTCTACCTTTTTCGCATCCGAATTTGATGACGAATTTGAAGCATTTCCGAAATGTAAAAGCGAATTATGCTTCTGACTACATTCCTCGCAGTTGGAAGAAGTACAATCTTTACTACGATGGGCTGGCGAGAAACATTTCAAACAGCAACCCTTCTCCTTAACAAAACGAAAACGGTCCCAAGGTGATAACTGACGAAAAAGACGACAATTGATCAATTTATGATTTGTCATTGAACATTTCAGACATTCTGATATTTTTACCGGTGATTTGGTCACTTGCGAATTCGATTGAACAACCAACACTTTGGATTTTGGTATTGGTTTCACTACTGGCTTGCATTGTTTAGACGATTCGTCATGCGGTAACGATTTAATCTGCCTTTCGATGAATGAAACAAAATCAGTATATGTGGGATCATCCTTAGTATGAACTGAAGCTTCAAATGCCTTTCGAGAAACAGGATCTAAAATTTTCAACGCTTGGAACAGAAATATTGCATCAGATACATCTTCACCTCGTAGGCGTTTTAAAGCAGTAATTGAACCACAGAACTGATCGACTATAGAAACTAAACCTGCACGAGACTCAGATTTTAGACAATTGAATTCGAAAATTTGTTTCAAGTACACATTTGAGAGTGAGCAGGGGTCATTGAACCGCTTAATTAATGCATCCCAAATAATTTCATAATTATTAGCAATAGGTGGTAGATGACGTGAAATATTAGCCGCTTCTCCAGATAGTTTGGACACCAGATATTGGACCTTTTGTTGATTTGGAATCGATTTGTTGTCATGAATCATGCATTTAAACATTTCGTAGAATACCGCCCATTTTGATTGATCTCCGTCGAACACAGGAATTTCAATTTTCGGTAAAATATTAGACGAATCCTTATTGGAAGATACAGGTTGAGCCGGGGTAGAAACACTAGGTACAACCTGACTGCGTTTTTTCAATTCACTAGCAATTGCTTCCATATGTTCGAACATTTCCATATGTGAACTACTAAATTTGGGTACAAATTCCGGGTCTTTTTCCATTTCAAGCTCCTGTATTTCCATTTCAACAGCTTCATAATCCTGAACAGTTTTAAGAGTGGAACTATAGAGAATTAGAAATTGTTTAGCACTAGCTTCTTCTTTTAAAGCCTTTTTCGACAATTCGAAAGTACGTTGAATACGATAGAAATATTGCTCAAGTTTAGCTCGTTTGAGCTTTAACTTCTTTTCACTCATGATTGGATATTGGAAAGGTCTTAATGATTTTCATTTACTAATTTTCGAATAAAATTACGAATGCAACAATGAACGATTTTCATTGATGATTCAAGCAAGCAAAATGATAATGTTAGTACAAATTGAACAGAGAAAGCTCAATAGATGAAGCAAGCTAAGCGATAACGTTATCAGCATTGCAAAGTAACGGTTCCGATCGGACAATAGAGATAAGAGTGAACCAACTTGATCGGCTCAATTCATAATGTACAAACAGGTTTGAACCCTAGCATGCACAAACGATTTACAATAAAATTGGATAAGTGCTTGCCAAATATTTGAATAAAAATAGCCAATAAAATCTGGCCTGGTGGACCAGTGTAAACTCTAAGGTTCAACTTTAAGAAATTTATATTAATTTAAAATACAATATCTATACTTGATGTATAACTAATAATATCTAACTATGATGTTATTTTGAAAATAATAAATCAAGTAGCTCTGAATATATGTTTTCAGAAAATATTTATTTGTACAGAAATGTGTGGAACATGTCATTCGGTAAACCAGTTTGCTTCCATGACAAAATGAAACTGTGTTGACATTTCTGAAAATATCTTTAAAAACAAAAAAATGTAGAACAATGATTTAATCTTTTTTTATTTTTATAATGGTTAACGTTTGACGATATAGTCATCAGAATCATGTTTCTATCTACTAAATATCAGCTTAATGTATTTACTGTACATCGTGAGCCTTATCTACACCAAGTGCGCAATGCAAAATGTTACTGTGAAAACGACATTATAAACAATCAAGTACAGCAGTACCTACGAAGGCTAGTCAATATGTAAGGTTTATTACCTTGGTCAATAAGAGTAATAGGGCTTTTGGAACTCAATTATCATTCTTAGTTTTTATTTAAATCCTCAGTAAATTCTATACATGAAGATAATACTAAAAGTTATTAATACTATTAAGTATATAGTGTAATATTTTGAATGTACTGAACATAAATGTCATGTATTATTTTGTTTAATTACCCATGCCAATATAAATTATGAATTATTAATTAAAAAATCTTGTAGATTCACATAATATAAATACCTATACACATTACCCAGCAAATCAAGACTAATTTCCTAACTTAAGAGAATTCATCTCTATAGCATGGAGCAGGGTTTCACCAAGGACACTATCATATTCAGAAATCTACTGAAAGTGAGAGCTCCACAAGTGTTTCTAGACATCGGCAAGGATGGTGAAGCCAGGTTAAGGCTGACTATAGTGAGGTTCATGTTATTATGGCAGTGAAGGAAGATAGCAGAACAGCGTTGCCAATTCTCTGCTTTGTCACTGTCTTCTATAGAGGATATCTGATACTGATATAATATCTGATGATGTAGTATTAACAGGAGAATCTTTGTTTAGAGTGATCAATTATATTTTATTCCTCATGAAAATATATTTGCCAAAGCTTAAATACTAAATTCTCACAATTATTGAGATTGAATATTTTGTTAATTGATTATAATTCTACATGGTTAGAAAAGGATCTGGAAATGTTGCAGAACTAGAAAAGGATAGAGCTTTCTGCTTTAAAGTATGATAGACAGGAAAGCAACACCAATGTTAATCAAATACTGCCATTAAGACGTGGACCTCACTAAAGGAGAGCTAATGAGGGAGAAGCAGAGGATCAAGCTGCATGACGTCGAGTTGATGGTGGGGCAAAATATCAACATGATACTATTTCATCAAATGACTTGATAATTTTATTGTGGATGATGACCATGTGAACAGGTAATGCTTGTTAGTAGGTAATGGAAAGTGCGAGGTTGATTTCATAAGGCTGGCCACTAACGGTGAGACATGCATGATACACATATTGTCATAGATTGTTGTGTCATCACAGCAAAAGACTTCCAGCAAAATTTGTTGAGGTTAGGTTTGTGTAACTCCAAATTTATGTTTTTACTTTCCTTGCCCTATTACCATAGGTAAGGAAAGTATTGCTTTCCGAAAAAATTAAAGTACCCCAATTTCTAAATTTCTATACGTTTCAAGGTCCCCTGAGTCCAAAAAAGTGGTTTTGGGTATTGATCTGTATGTGTGTATGTGTATGAGTGTATGTGCGTCTGTGTACACGATATCGCATCTCCCCTTCAACAGAATGACTTGAAATTTGGAACTTAGGGTCCTTACAATATAAGGATCCGACACGAACAATTTCGATCGAATGCAATTCAAGATGGCGGCTAAAATGGAGAAAATGTTGTCAAAAACAGGATTTTTCGCGATTTTCTCAAAAACGGCTCCAACGATTTTGATTAAATTCATACCTAAAATAGTTATTGATAAGCTCTATAAACTGCCATAAGTCCCAAACCTGTAAAAATTTCAGGAGCTCCGTCCCATCTATGCAAAGTTTGATTCTAGATTCTCAATTATCAGGCTTCAGATACAATTTAAACAACAATTTCGAGTGAAAAAGATTGAGCATGAAAATCTCTACAATTAATGTCCTGCAACATTTTCACCTAAAATTGAAAATAAGCTGGAAATTCGAGAAAATGTGATTAGCCAATTACAAACTGTTGGCAACTGTTGATTCTATTAAATCATTCACTATGGAGAGAAAGCAGACCTCGTATGTCTCCAGCGTTATTGTCCTGTCACCAGCTGGCTCAGTTTATAAGTAGACTTGAGATGCGCGGGAATACTAGCGTCAGGTGAACAATTCTCATAACGGCAAGAAAAGTTGTGTGAGTGCGCCACACCAGATTTTTAATTTTTTCTTTGTTGCACTATTTGAGTTTAAATTTTCATTTATCTAAAAAAAACAAAAAAAAAACAGGTCAGGTGACCTTTGGTCACCGGTAGGGGTCACTAAGAGGACGAACCGAACACCACTTGATCTGGAGGCAGACCGGAGTCAGTGACAAAGGCTCGTCTGGAAGACACTAGGAGACCATTTCTGACAAGTTTTGACCTGTTGCCATGCACTACAACGACGGTGATGACTGCCACTACTCTCCCACCACTCCTAGCGACTCCCCTCCCTCCAGGTAGTGCTAAAGCATGGCCTATCACCTCTTAGGGTACAACCACACTGAAAGCGGAGCGTGGCGTGGCGTGGTCAGAGCGTTCATGATACACACAGGAAGCGTGAAGCGTCTAGAAAATGGCGTTGTCCAAGTTTGCACGGATATTACTTTGTAAAAACAATATTACTTGAAGTATTGTATTTTAGCTAATCCTGCGAGGACAGAGTGGGTTAATGGAATTAATTTGAATCGTAGACTATTTGTTGAATATCACCATCTGTTTAATGTTTTAAGAAAGCATGAGTCCCGATTTTTTGAGTAGCCTACTACATGCGAATGTCAACTTCAACCTTTGATTATATTTTGACGAGAGTGGAGCCTGATTTGGAAAAACAAGTCACTAATAATTAGAATTTTAATTCCAATTATTAGAGGAATCCAATATCTGCTGAAGAAAGCCTTTTAATTAAAAATTAATTACAAAGTTTAAAAGTGTATGTTTCTTCAGTGGTTCCAAATTTATTTCATAATAAATCTCTGTCTCTCTCTCTCTCTCTCTATATATATATATATATATATATATATATATATATATATATATATATATTGTAGTAAATTTATTAATTCAAGCCATCTAAATTCAAAATTCATAGTTTTCATGTTTATTTTGGACTAAAATTGTATAAAAAGGACTTTGTCACCTATAAATTTGGAAGAAAAATAGCACAAGGACTACTTTATTATTTTATCTACCAATGCTATTACATGAGTGTCATAAAAAATTGAATTAAATGGATTAGAATAGCCTTGCATTTGATTTCAAAGTGCAATAGATGAATGTTCTCTTTTGAATAAGCAAATAATACACATTACAGGGGAATTTGGGCAAACATTAAATTTAATATAATAGTGTACTAGTAGATGGTAATAGAAAATGTAGTAGAACAAGTGCATTATTATGTACAAGAGTAGACTACTAGTATGTACATCAGTATGCAACTCGCGCTTTGACGCTCCAAAAAACAAACCAGCTTGCTCCAAAATTTGACGCTCCGCTCCGCTCTGCGAGTAGACGCTTGCAGTGTGTTTTAGCTCATTACTTAACATATTGTTCACGACGCTCCTCAACGCCACGCCACGATCCGCTTTCAGTGTGGTTGTAGCCTTTAGCTGTGATGACACGACAATGTATGGACGACATTTGTGTGCACACACATGTTCAACACACTTGTCCTGTTATTACTGACCACCTTACTGGGAACACAGTAAAATGAATTTGAATGAGCACACGTAAAGTCAGAAATTTTCAGCTAGTAGTTGTTTCTCCTTTATGATGTGTTCTTATATGTCTTTTCAAATTACTTGATCGAGCACATTTATAGTCACAATACTTGCAGCTGAAAGGTGTTTCTCCTGTATGTGTTCTGATATGTCTTGTCAAAGCACTTGATAGAGCACATTTATAGTCACAATACTCGCAGCTGAAAGGTGTTTCTCCTGTATGTGTTCTAATATGTTCCTTCAAAGTACCAGATTGAGCACATTTATAATCACAATACTCGCAGCTGAAAGGTGTTTCTCCTGTATGTGTTCTGATATGCCTTTTCAAAGTACCAGATTGAGCACATTTATAGTCACAATACTCGCAGCTGAAAGGTGTTTCTCCTGTATGTGTTCTGATATGTGATTTCAAATCACTTGATCGAGCACATTTATAGTCACAATACTCGCAGCTGAAAGGTGTTTCTCCTGTATGAGTTTTGATATGATTCATCAAAGCACTTGATTGAGCACATTTATAGTCACATAGCTCACAACTGAAAGGTCTTTCTCCTGTATGTGTTCTGATATGTTCCTTCAAATGACCAGATTGAGTACATTTATAGTCGCAATACTCACAACTGAAAGGCTTTTCCCCAGTGTGTTTTCTCATGTGTCTCTTCCAATTAGTAATCGATGGAGTTTTATAGCTGCAGTCAGCACAGCTGTAGAGCTTGATCATTTTGCCAGCCACAGATGGCTCAGTGCACTCTTCCATGGGAGAGATTGAATGTGCATTCAGTCCACCCACTTCTGTTGCATTGGCAGTTTCAGATGTGCTGCAGTTTGAAGGCCACATCTCCGTTTCACTCTCCACTGAACATCCTTCTGCCTCTTGCTCAACTGCAAACACCGATAATGTAGCTTGTAAATGATTGAAGCAGAAAAAAAGACAATAAAGTGATGATAGAATATAGTGTAAAACACTCACACAATTTTCCTTGCCTCACCTCAATCATACCTCACTATTTACCAATTGATACAATAGTTTATACAAACCAAGAGTTTTGCAGCCGATTGTAGAAATAGTATATACATAAAACAAATTATAGTGTTAAATATTGGGTTAGATTATGAACAATCAGAGAAATGATAATAACAAATGAATTATGCCATGAGCTATTTTTTTATTGAATAATGATCCATGATTGCTAATCCAGAACATGGTTTTCTCTCAATTGACATACATATAGGTTGAATTATCTGAAAATTATTGGTTATGTAAATGGCTGCCTATCTTTTTTGTTACAAAACATGAAAATACTGTTAAATGAATAGGAAATTTCACCTGTGTTTTGACACAAACTGTAAGAAATGTGCATCAAAATTAAAACTATAAACTGGCATGAAATTGTGAGCTCTAGTTTGATGAGTGGGGCATCCACTATTCATCGACTACTCAGAAGAACAACATGACTACAATTGGCAAACACAGCACATTATTACATATCAGTTGTGCTGGAAATAGGATGATAATCTGTAGTGAACACAAGTAATCAAGTGAAGGGCAATTTATTGGAAGAATAAGACGTTGATGTTGTCAATACCACTATGTATATAGTGGTATATAATATATCCTCACATACAATCAAATTATTGAAGGAATGTGTATAAATGCAACTTATACCTAAAACTGTCGCTAAGGCGATCACACCTGACAGTCATTACCCCACATAATAAATTATTCCTTCATTTCCTTTTTTACTTTCCTTGCCCTATTACCATAGGTAAGGGAAGTATTGCTTTCCAAAAAAAATTAAGGTACCCCAATTCTAAATTTCTTTTCGTTTCAAGGTCCCCCAAGTCCAAAAAAGTGGTTTTTGGATCTGTATGTGTATGTGTATGTGTATGAGTGTATGTGTTTCTGTGTACACAATATTTCATCTCCCAATTAACGGAATGACTTGAAATTTGGAGCTTAAGGTCCTTACAATATAAGCATCCGACACAAATGCAATTTTCGATTGAATGCAATTCAAGATGGCAGCTGAAATGGCGAAAATGTTGTCAAAAACAGGGGTTTTCGCGATTTTCTCGAAAACGGCTCCAACGATTTAGATAATATTTATACCTGAAATAGTCATTGATACAATAGCTCTATCAACTGCCACAAGTCCCATATCTGTACAAATTTCAGGAGCTCCGCCCCATCTATGCAAAGTTTGATTTTAGTTTCCCAATTATCAGGCTTCAAATAGCCTACAATTTAAACAAAAAAATTCAAGTGAAAAAGATTGAGCATGAAAATCTCTACAAGTTATGTTCAGTAACATTTTACCTAAATTTGAAAATAAGCACGAAAATCGAGAAAATGGTTGAGTTCAAAGCCACTGATCAATTCAATCGGGGTTTTTTTACGTTCAGTAAAAACCTGATCACAGATTAGTGATCACAGATGAACCACAGAATGAAAAGTCGGCTAGTATCTTGACGCCATAATCCGCCATCTTGAAAGAAAGTGTAGCATTGTAATACAGCAGTAGTTTTAATTTCTAACAAGATGATGCAGTCATGTGTTGTGGTCTTGGTGCACTCAAATCTTGGTTAGATTGATACCTTCCATTTTGTGTGTATTCTGTGGCTGAACGGTTGCTCATGAGTCATGACTGACAGATGTTTCCCCTGTTGATCATATTTTGTAAACAAAACTAGAACTTAATCTATTTCATTGTAATCAATTAAAATGGAAAACGATCAGGTGATTGGAGTAGTTTTAAATGCTTTGTAAAATATTTTAAATGTTATTGAATTTATGTAATCATGCATTTCTCTGCTCCCAAATACATTATAATGGAGTCCACCATTTGTAAACAACCTCATATTCAGCCATGTCTGTTTACGTTCAGCTACTCTATTTACGTTCTTTTCCATCGCTGGAAAAGTACGATTAACTGATCAGTGAACGAACCAGATATGACGTATTTTTTTCTTATCAGTTAGACCAAAGACCTTGAAGAGGTATAAGCGCACAATACCTATGCCTTCCCAATGCTCTTACTTGAAATTAAAGGTTCCATTGAGGTATATAAGCACTAGATATTATATAATATATATTTTTTGTAATATTATAGATCACAAAAATCTTCAAGATCTTTAGTATATAATAATCTTTCAGGCTGTCCCCTTAATGGCCGATTTCAATTCCAAATAATCTAGCGCTGCATGTGAGTCTATGCATTGTTCAACGACAAAACAGTACTTCGTTCAGAGCCACGTTCACTCACCGATCTCATCGTTCACTCACCGATCAGTGGCTTTGAACTCAACCATGGTTGTGATTATTCAATTGCAAACTGTTGGCAACTGTTGATTCTATTGAATCATTCACTATGAAGAGATAGCAGACCTCGTGTGTCTCCAGCGTTATTTCCTGTCACCAGCTGGCTCAGATCTTTGAATAGTAGACTTGAGATGCGCGTGAACACTGGCGTCAGGTGATCAATATTCATAACGGCAAGGAAAGTTGTGTGAGTGCGCCACACCAGATTTTGTGTTATTATCATTGATGAATAAAACTGATTGAAATAATAACAAGAATTTCACCATATTCTTCCTCTTTGATGAATATTAGATTATAGCCAGGGATTAGATAATGTTGTTGGCTGAAATCATCATCAGTTGGAGAGCATGCAGTGCTGCACTCTGGCGCTGGTTCTTGGCTGCTATCATTCTCCTGCTTAACTCTCGCCATCTGCAATATTGACATCACAAACAATGAGAAGACAATCGATTATTGTTACACTTCATGTAAAAGACACAAATATTGGTGAAGGAGCAGCAGCTACTGAGTTTGATAGCTGTCTGATAGAGTTATAATTATCACGATAATTCCAGTTTAATGACAGTAATTGTACTGGTTCTTAACTATTATGAAATTTCAAGCTAAAGCCAGCCATTCACGTTAAGGTTTGCCAGAGAGCTACAACTGTACAGATATTCGACTGCACTCTGCAGTACACCTGGACAGGCAAGAAATACTACTGTGCGCTGAGTGAGTGAGGGGTAGTTGAAGTTGAAATAGAAGCAATCAAGTTATGCTCTCTAGATCTAGATAAACTGATTGCAAGTTTGGTGGGTGTAAACAGAAAACAGACAAGAACGCTAGTCAAACTACTTACAACTTACTGTATGGACTTTCTTCTATATTCATATACTTATAGTAGTCCAGGCAACGAAGACATAATAGGGGAAGAAATTCATGTAAAAGCCGAAATTGGTACAGTTGTAGGGGAAGGCTTCTTAAACAACATACTAAAAGTACTGACCGGTTGGGGTGGAGCTAAGGGGGGAGGGGGGTCTAGAGGTGCATTTTTTCGGTTTTTAGAGAATAACTCAAAAACTATGGCCTCCAGGAAAAAGGTTGTCATTAGTGAAATTAAACTACGTAAAATTCTCTACAAAAAAGGTCCTATGCCTTTTTTTGATAGGATTAATAATAGTGAATGCACCTTTACATTATGTAATTTTAGCTAACTTTTTATGAGGGGTGATATTAAGATTAACATTATGGTGGCTCTCAAGATTGCGACTAGAGTCGAGTCTCTTCTCGACCTGATTCACGTAAGTGTGAGTTGCCCCCTGTGGGTTGGGGGAGCTTTGAGTCGAACATCATACTCAAGAATGTTTTGAAAACCAGAATTCACCCACAGTATCACTGCTTGTCGTAGGAGGCGACCAAAAGGGACCCCAAGGCAACTCCAGAAGTTGCCTTGCCTTCAAACTCACGGGATCTGCCCCATCAGGGCAGTTTCGGAGGGGCAAAAAGAAAAACCCATGAGACCAGAGATAGGTGAAACTCCAGCACAAATGCGGGTCAAGAGGCTGAATCGAGGACTAATCAGTCTGAAGAGACTACCAAGCATATCACATTGGATTGCGACAAGCAACCAGGTGATGAATTGGATGTTAGTATAGGGAAAAACTCCAGGTTCTTGTAAAGGACACAAGTATTGGTTTGCCTAACTAACATACTACTTGGGAACACAATAAGCTTCGGTTGACTTTTGGGGTTCTTTGAACCTTTGGATCCTTGAATCCGTCCCTTCAAAAACGAAAAACAATAAGTGTGAGTTGAGCCTCAATGTTATTGACAATATTGCAATTTTGGCATTGATTGTGTTCCTTGAATTAGAAGGAAATAGAATTCTATCCATCTATTCCAAACAAGCTGGTCTTTCTTTTGGGACTCCCCACAATTCAAGCCATGCTCAATAATAACAACAACAAGCTGGTGACCTGTGCTTGAAACTTGACGTTCTGAGATCTTGAAGAACTGAAAAAGGCGTATAACCATACTAAGTAAATTAGGAATTTATATGCATACTTTCAAGTAAATCAGATCAGTAGTTGAGACGTGATGATGCGTCATTCATGTATTTCCTATCCCTACTTGTATGAGCCGATTCTTTCCATTATTATAGGCCTATTGAAGATTACTATGGTTATTTGATAGAGCTTTTTACAATTTTGAATTTTCATGATGTTTTTCTGCCGGATCTGGAAGTAAAGTTTTCATTCAGCAATAATTTTTAATTATAATTTGATGAGAAAATCTCAAACTCAACTGCATTATTTATTTATTCTAGTCAAGATAGAATACATGCCTGATTGGAAGTTGAACCATTGTGCGAGGATGACTCATCTTTGACGTTGCTAGTTTCAAATTCACATTCTCCAAATTCATCCTCCTGCTTCTCGATCTTGATCTGTGAACATAAGAGATTCTTGTGTCACTTGAAAACTAGACGAATATCAAACTCAGCAAGTAATAGTGCTCACTATTAAAATATGGGTTGTAGTAGTTGATGTTTGTTTTTTTCTGTTGTTAGAATAGCAGTGAAAAGATTCAAGAATGGACCTTTTACTATTGTTCCCATTGATGTCTACTCTACTTTTTCATAAGATGCATGAAAGGCGATCAATAAAAATATTGCATAATTATAAAGAATATTGAGACAGGAATAATCTTTCAACTTTTTTCATTATATACAATCAACAGTAGAGAAGTTGAAAGAAAATTGGATTGAACTCTATCATATAGCTGTAGTCAGTAAATTTCAAGGTGGATTGTTCAACAATACATGCCTGCTGAGTAGCTGTATCACTACGTGCAGCTCCAATCCAACTGTCATCAAAAGCACTTTCCTGTTTCTCAACTTAAATTTAAATTTGGAGGCCACTAATGTCTTTGTGTTTAGCGTGCTTACAGCTTACAAGGGGACAACAGTAGGTTTTTCACTAGCTCAATTTGCTGTTGCAGGAACACAGAATTGGAAATGCCATCTATGTATTCAAGTATCGGACAATCCCACATTCCTAAAAAGCTAGTGGCAGCTACTATTGCTTCTGTGTGCAGGCTCTTACCAGATTTTGTTTCTCATCTGCTCGCTGAAAAATTCACTTCCAATTAATTATATGGAATAAAAAACAATAAATTGTATGAATTTTATAAATATGCTTTACTGTTTTTTAAGGTTATGTTGTAGAAAATGTATTTCAAAAACTCACCTCTTTATCCATTTTTCTAAAAATAGGAAAAAATAATATACTATAAGGGAACAATGAAATTAAAATATTCGTTTTCTAAGTTTAATTTATTAGAATGATTTACGTATATTCACAGTTTTCCTTGTTATTTTTTGAAAAATCAAATAGACTTTCACTAACAGCTTGACCAACACAATGGCTTAGCTATTTTCATATTTCATTTACTTTTCAGGTTATGAAAATAAAAAATTAATTTTCAATTTTTTTATTCCTAATAAGATCCATTTAATAATATTTTCATAATATTTACAGATGAAATGTCTAACTTTTATGTATTTTTATTGCAACAACATATCCTACCCAATATCGAGTAAATGCAATGATGCTATCTTTCATACTAAAACTAATAACAATAAAGCAATGATTTATTCACTTGAATACATGATTAACTTTTGTTTCGTTATGGTTTTTAAGAATTAACACTAGACCTGGTGTTAAATACCTTAGTTATTTAGAAGGTTTCCAACCATGACATGCACTCGCACTGCACACACTAACCGGTAACCGCCAATTATGAACTTCACTTCGAATAAGATTGTTTTAGTATTTCACATTAAAATAGCCTAGTATATTTCGCACCTATAGTCGAAAATGACACTTTTTTGGCTCGAAATCGGTTTTCAAGTCCGAGGCCGTAGGCCGAGGACTAGAAAAGATTGAGATCCGGAAAAACATTTTTGCCCATGATGTGAACGCTATTTCTCGCCACAAATAAAATTAACAATATATGAGAATTATTTCTGAAAGCAAAAGTGGAAGGTCATTGCTCTAATAAATCTGAGGTAATCTGAATATCAGGGAATTGTCCAAGTATTTTTATTTTGATTTGTTTAAATAACCTAAAAGATTATGTTCAATTATGTGGGAGGTTGAGTTTATACTTTTTCGCCCCACTTGGATGTAATGAGCTGGTTTACGTGCGTCATATGGAGGCCGAAAGTGATTGCTTACTGACCAGGCCGGTAAAATTTTTACGGCCCTAGGGCTGTAATAGTATACTTCGCACCTAGGGCACCTAGGAAAATGAGATATTTCCGGCTCGAAATCGGTTTTTAAGTCCGAGGCCGTAGGCCGAGGACTAGAAAAGATTGAGAGCCGGAAATACATTTTTGCCCATGGTGCGAACGCTATTTTTCGCCACACCAAAAAAAAACTTCCCAATATATAAGAAATTAAAAAATAAATAAAATTCAAACAGCCTATTTTGATAGTTTGAATCTTGGTTATGACAACTTTCACTGTCAATTAATTTCAATATTACTAATTAATAATTTACAATAGAGTGACAATATTTTTATGCTATTAATATTTCGAATAATTGTTTGAATTTTTATAGCTCGCACTTTGCACCTGGTGCAATATCTCATGGATAGATGGATGAATAGAATTTTCATTACTATTTTGAAATAATGTGATTAAAAAATTAATATAATTGCATATTTCACAGGTTTGTCTCAAAATATATCTAAAAAATTGATTGAAATTTAAATTACGGTAACTAATATAAAAAATAGCTAATAAAAGTCGAAATTCATCGACAAAAAAAAATTTCACTGACCGAGGTTCAAACCTAGATCATGTTTGTAATTCACTGAGCTTTGAGTTCTGATCTATTACGCCTTTACGCTCTCGGCCATTGCATATTCTTGATCGAAGAAGCCTGTAAGTCAGGTAACGTATGTAGGCTACTATAATATAGTGTATAGCGGCAAACTTAAAGCCGGTTTGCCGGCATTTTCACAACAAAATATTGCTCTGAAAATAGTTAAATCATGAAGAGAAAACATTCGAAGATTCAATCTTGAGTGAGCCTAATGTTTTCTCTATATGGTTTGATATTGAAGAAAAATTATCTAAAAGTTTTAATAATGAATTACGGAAAAATTACTAGGAATTTTTCAGTCAAGGCTGAGTTTCACCAGTAGGCTTACCTTAAACTTTAGATCTCTGCTGTATTTTCCTATTATTATTGTTGATTGTATTTCATTAAGAAGTGGAATTCGATAATAAAAAAGAAACAATTATTACTCTACCTCACTTTTGAATATTGATACAATTATTGTACTTTGAATTCAAATTTGATTCTTCACTTTTAAGTACTTGCGATATATGTACCTTTCTGACAATGAACAATGCAGCCAACATTATATTGTTGAGGCTATGGAGATATCATCGTATTCTATTGTTTGATATCAAAAACACAATAATAAATATTAAATTATGAAACAGTAATTCATAAAATATATTATAGACATGATACCGCGATTCACAATACATAATTATAAAGATTATTACAGTCGTTATGAGATTATCTCTATGATTTTTGTGAGATCAGCTGTTATTCAAGGTCATTTTACAGCCCTAGTGCCGTAAAGTTTTACCGGCCTGGTCGGAAAACAATCACTTTCGGCCTCCATATGACACACGTAAACCAGCTCATTACATCCAAGTGTGGCGAAAAATAACCTTGAAGTCAGCTGATTCTGATTTGATGTGAACGTGTTTACAAAATAGTTCATGAAACAGAATCAGTTTATGCTTCTAGAATTGAATAAAGTATTTTGCAATAAGATACTATCATTTTATTTGAATGAATGGAATACAAATGAGATATTATAAACTATTCAAATTCAATTTTCAGAGTATAATAGAATCTAACCTCAAACCTCCTAGTACTGCGTTTATCACAAAACATGGTGGATAAACGGAATCATTTTATGCTTCTAGAATTCAAAAAAGTATTCAGCAATAATATACTATCATTTTATTTGGATGAATAAAATACAGATAATAAACTATTCAAATAATTCGATTTTCAGAGTAGGATAGAACTTCTAATCTAAACTTCCATTGACATTCAGATTGGCCAAATTTCAAGTGTGCTAAAACAGCTGATCATAAACTTTTCATTATTTGTGTTTATCATTCAATAATTATAACATTTATAATAATATCATCTTATTGTCATTTGGAAGAATAAAAAGTATAAACTCAACCTCTTACATAATTGAACATAATCTTTTAGGTTATTTAGACAAATCAGAATAAAAAATAAAAATACTTGGACAATTTCCTGATATTCAGATTACCTCAGATTTGCTAGAGCTATGCCCATCCACTTTTGCTTTCGAAAGTGCTTATAATAGACAATTATTCTCATATATATATTGTTTATTTTTCTGTGTGGCGAAAAATAACGTTCTCACCATGGGCAAAATGTTTTTCCAGCTCTCAATCTTTTCTAGTCCTCGGCCTATGGCCTCGGACTTGAAAACCGATTTCGAGCCGGAAAAGTCTCATTTTCGGCCCTAGGTGCGAAATATACTATTCCGTAGGCTGAGGACTAGAAAAGATTGAGAGCCGGAAAAACATTTTTGCCCATGGTGAGAACGTTATTTTTCGCCACACGGAAAAATAAACAATATAAATATGAGAATAATTGTTTATTAGGCACTTCCGAAAGCAAAACAGGAAAGTCATAGCTCTAGCAAATCTGAGGTAATCTGAATATCAGGAAATTGTCCAAGTATTTTTATTTTTTATTCTGATTTGTCTAAATAACCTAAAAGATTATGTTCAATTATGTAAGAGGTTGAGTTTATACTTTTTATTCTTCCAAATGACAATAAGATGATATTATTATAAATGTTTTGATTCTTGAATGATAAACACAAAAAATGAAAAGATTTTGATCAGCTGTTTCAGCACACTTGAAATTTGGCCAATCTGAATGTCAACGTCAACAATCTTCAATTATGTAAGAGGTTGAGTTTATACTTTTTATTCTTCCAAATGACAATAAGATGATATTATTATAAATGTTTTGATTCTTGAATGATAAACACAAAAAATGAAAAGATTTTGATCAGCTGTTTTAGCACACTTGAAATTTGGCCAATCTGAATGTCAACGTCAACAATGCTTGTTGTCGTTGACTTCGGAAGTTTAGATTAGAAGTTCTATCCTACTCTGAAAATCGAATTTGAATAGTTTATAATATTTATAACTTATCTGTATTTCATTCATCCAAATAAAATGATAGTATATTATTGCAGAATACTTAATTCAATTCTAAAAGCATAAACTTATTCCGTTACATAAACTTTGTAAAAACGTTCAGCACCATGGATATTGCCCAAGTAGTTCCAAAATTATCCACTAGGCTTTGTGATGAACGATTAAACGCAGTACGATTAAACGCAGGTTTGAGGTTAGATTCTATTATACTCTGAAAATCGAATTTGAATAGTTTATAATATATATCTTATCTGTATTTTATTCATCCAAATAAAATGATAGTATCTTATTGCAGAATACTTATTCAATTCTAGAAGCATAAACTGATTCCGTTTCATAACTTATTTTGTAAACACGTTCACATCGAATCAGAATCAGCTGACTTCAAGGTTATTTTACAGCCCTAGGGCCGTAAAAATTTTACCGGCCTGGTCAGAAAACAATCATTTTCGGCCTCCATATGACGCACGAAAACCAGCTCATTACATCCAAGTGGGGCGAAAAATAACCTTGAAGTCAGCTGATTCTGATTTGATGTGAACGTGTTTACAAAATGGTTTATGAAATGGAATCAGTTTATGCTTCTACAATTGAATAAGTATTCTGCAATAAGATACTTTCATTTTATTTGGATGAATAAAATACAGATAAGATATTGTGATGAATCTTTCAAATAGATCTCATGAGAAGAGAGAAAATTGTGATTACCTTTTAAAATGAAAGAATTTGCTAAAGGAATAGTTAGCGACCGAGCGATAAAGCTTACTTATCAGTAACTGTATATTAGATAAGAGTACCGTTCTGTACTGAATATTTTCTAGAAAATTATTCACTAAAATTATAATTATTTTGCAAATAAAGCACGAATTATTTACGAATTGCTCATTGATTTTGAGGTTACACTTTGTTTACTATCGATCAGATGTTTTTAAAACAGTTTGAACGCAGCTGACTGATTCAAAGTATTGTCAAATGTCATGCTGGCTTCACGTAAGATATAATACCATCTCTAAAAATTATAAAACTATCAATAAAGGACCAAGAATTTCAAATAAAAAATAAAATGTATTTATTATCTTTGAAATTATTTATTATTTAAGAAATTATATTATATGTCAGGTCTTATTGTAACTAACTAGGTCATAGCATGAAATTATATTATTGATAAAACGGCAGAAATTAATTATAACAGTCTCAAACCTAATAAAAATTGTATAAGAATATTAATTTATTAATGATTTAATTCAACTGAACCACATGGTAATCAAATCTCTTTGGCAAGCCTAAGCCAATCATAGTGCATAGAAATAGCACCAAGAAGGTGATCGTTTGAAAGCAACACATGTTAATCTATTATCAGACAACAACCCTGCCTTATCATTTACGCTAGCACATGTACATTGTATGAGAGGAACTATGTCTAGAAGATTAAGCAGTTTTAAGAATTACATGAATTGAATTATTATTGTAATTAAAGGAATTATATTCTACTGCCTGCCACTGACGTCACGTCTACGTCACAAGCGTTCTACCAATGGCAAATTTTTATGCAAATTTATTACATCGAGATTCTCAGAAGAAAGGTCTAGCCAAGAAGCTTAGAGAAAGGACAGCACTTCCCTTTTGAAATCCTCACCGTTCAGATCTCTTCTTATAGTTACCAAGACCTATTTGTGAAAATTTCTTGTTCGATTTTTATATGTTCTATTTGTGAGCCGATATTTTAGGTCAATCTGTTTGTTATTTGTAAATTTATTTCCATCAATCGATAAATCTAAAAGCTTAAAGTAAATTATCCCTTAATTAATTTGGTGAAGGAGATATTTAAATTAAAATTCCACACGTGCTGAAACCGAAGCCTGGACCCGCTGCCGATCAAACAATTTTTGATCTAAAGAAGAAAACCACGACCGCCAAGGAAATTCACGTGAGTTATAAGTTTTAAAAGGGGCCCCAATCTACGCTTCGAAAAATATTTCAGTGCAGAAAAACATAAATTTTTCTTCGTTAAATTATTGGCCACGCCGACTAGCGCTTTAGCATTTAAGAGCCTAGAATTTATTCCTATTGAATTTATAACAACTTGTAGTTAATTAGCTATCCTCCGCTGCCTGAACCACGACCCCGAGCATTTTTAAAAATATTTTATAATTCATTTTTTCACTATTTTTCAAAACTGTTCAATTTTATCAATTGTAAAATTCTGTTGAATCACGCATGGTATCATGCAAGCACAAGAAAATTTTTAACTATTCTATTAATGCTAAATTATTATCAACCTGTAAAACAAATTCTGAACCTGCACTGTATGATTACATATTTTATTATAATATATTTCAGTTTTGTTAATTCGCTTTCTGAGTTCGATTATTTCTTGAGCCTGTCAATTATTGTGTCTGATACGTTCTATATCATCAAGAACCGATCGAATACGATCATTGGAATAATTGAATTAAGCTGGATATTGGAACAGGTCTAAGTGGATGTAGCGAGTGGGGTCAGATCGAGATATTTATTCTTTGTCCTTACCTGCTCATATATCAGCTTTTATCTGTTACCTACCTCGACTTAGGAGCGAACACATCAATTGTACAGCAGATGCAGCCAGAGATCATATAAATTCCTACAATAGAGCTTAAAACCCGACAAGACTCTGTTCTCGAAGTATATTCTGAACGATATTTGGTCCAAATACCGTATCTTAATCCTTCAGAACTTATTAGAGACGCAGTCCCGTAAATTATCTACATCGGGATTTTTGCTCGACCTGTATGATTTTGTATGCTCATTCTTCACAGGTAATAATTTTAAGGTATCCGTATTCAGTGTTTAGCATCCGCTACACTACTTACAAACATTTTATCATTATACAATCTGTCATTAGAAGAATCAAGGGTGAGCGAGCATTTAGGCCTCCCGCGATTCCGACAATTGTATTGAATCTTGTAGTGAATCAATCAGTCTGGAGTACACTCAGCGTCCACACACGCAATTACAAAATTTATAGCCGCTACACCATTGACTCAGTACAAGATTCACCCTACATATGTGAAGCCTTCAAATACCGCTCCACAATATATATTATAAACTATTCAAATTCGATTTTCAGAGTAGGATACAACTTCTAACCTAAACTTCCGAAGTTAACGACAACAAGCATTGTTGACATTGACATTCAGATTGGCCAAATTTCAAGTGTGCTAAAACAGCTGATCAAAAAACTTCATTATTTGAGTTTATTATTCAAGAATCAAAACATTTATAATAATATCATCTTATTGTCATTTGGAAGAATAAAAAGTATAAACTCAGCCTCTTACATAATTGAACATAATCTTTTAGGTTATTTAGACAAATCAGAATAAAAAATAAAAATACTTGAACAATTTCCTAATATTCAGATTACCTCAGATTTGCTAGAGCTATGACCTTCCTGTTCTGCTTTCGAAAGTGCCTAATAAACAATTATTCTCATATTTATATTGTTTATTTTTCTGTGTGGCGAAAAATAACGTTCTCACCATGGGCAAAAATGTTTTTCCGGCTCTCAATCTTTTCTAGTCCTCGGCCTACGGCCTCGGACTTGAAAACCGATTTCGAGCCGGAAAAGTCTCATTTTCGGCCCTAGGTGCGAAATATACTATTCTGCACTCCAGATTTGCAACATGGCAACACAAAATAGTTGGTGGGTTATATGGAGGATTAGTGCACGAAAACAAAAATTAAGTTGGTAACAAAGACTGTGGTTAGATTTAGTAAGAATCATTTCAATGGCTACCCTACATTTATGATAAAATCCCAATCTAGAAATCCAAACAAGAATAATGTTCATCTAAATCATAATTAAATAATAACTTCTTATCATTTAATAATAAATAATATTTATTTTCTATTGACAGTAATAATTATTTCAACTCCAAGCAATGAGAAATGTAGCAAACACACATTATGAAATTCGAATTTTCAGGTTAAATAATTACCGTTTGAAATCTATGTCAATAAAATTAATAAAATAACATTAGAATATACTACAATAAAATATTTTCGGTTGTCTATGTTATTTTATAAATATTTTTTAGTTTACTTATAGTATTTCTCGGTAATTTTAATTAACCATAATTCTAAATATCTGAATACTGTTTTTAGCCAGATGAAACGAAGTTAGGTACAATTAGGTCGCGCACTTGTCAGTTCAGCCATTTTGCAGGCATTCCAACCAGCTGTTGGCGTGTATTTTGAATGCGAAATTTTTGTTTTATCTGTATTTTTTCTGATTCTTGAATGAGTAAAAATGAGAAATTTGGTTGATAATTTTAAACTTCAATTGGATTATTAATTTTTAAATGAATTAAGGTTGTTATTAATAACAGCATCACACACACAAACATTTGATGGATTTCAGCCATCATTTTATCCATAATTACCCACTTTTCATATTCAATGGTAACTGTAGAAAAAATTTAATGTGAAATACATGTGCAAAGTTCCTCTGCTGCACTCAAGAAGCCATTCCGCCCTCGCCTACGGCTTGGGCGTAAACGTTTCTTTCAGTGCAGCAAACTGTCACTTTTCACACTAGTTGCACAAATAACTATTTCGCCCCACTTGGATGTAATGAGCTGGTTTTCGTGCGTCATATGGAGGCCGAAAATGATTGTTTTCTGACCAGGCCGGTAAAAGTTTTACGGCCCTAGGGCTGTAAAATAACCTTGAAGTCAGCTGATTCTGATTTGATGTGAATGTGTTTACAAAATGGTAGGGTGAATGAGAAAGAATAGCGAGTACACAGACTGTAGAACTCTTCAAGATAACTGTATACTTTGGTGCTGTGCGGGTTGCATAGATGGCCTTTTGTAGGAGCTCTATTCATGAAGAGTGAATACAGTATTTGAAATTTGATTGTCACTCTCATTTAAAGTCTATCACTAAGCACTATCCTTTATAACAACTCCTCACTGTCGCCAAATCGTTTGTATGCTATGAATAAATATAATAGAGAACCAGAATAATGCATAAATATTCAATTAAATCTTGTTTTGAAAATAATATATATGCTAATAATTTTTCCATCTATGTATTTGATTGATGAGATAGAGGGAATGCGAAGAACTGCCTTGGAGCATTTTACTATACTACTATGAAATAAAATAAAATAATGGCGTTGCCAAATTGAGCGATGTTGCGACCTTTTCATGCAAGTCCAGATTCAATATGAGATAATCCCGAATAGACTGTGTTCTCAAGATGAATATTATATTATATTCAATCCATTAGGCTTGCAACAAAAAGTTTACAAATCGCACAATTATATTTGGCAACCCGGATATTTATGTTCAAGTCTCAAATCGATTTATTCAGAGTTTAGTGCTGTTATATGACAGCTACCTTGAACCTCTATTGCCAACTACAGTATCTCATAAATATAGATAAAACAGGTTACATACATATATGTAGGATATTATTCTTCAAATCAATATCCTGATACAAATCAATAAAACTTTTATTAATTCAACACATTCACATTTTCTTAATCTTATTTATAATACATATATTATACATATTATGATGCCTGTGTTCTTCTTTTTGATACACAGTATTTGAGCATTTTAAACTCACACGTTTAGAAGAAATGGCCGTATTTTTGCTTTCGTCAATGTTTGGAGGTACCATAGTCTGAAGCCGGGTCTACTCGACAACGATATTTGCATTTTGTGATAAGTCTTGAGTATTTGGAATAATTATTTATTTTTTAAAATTTTACCAAAATTTGGAGTCACCTGTATTCTACGGCCCTGGGCTATAGCCCATTCAGCCCATAATACAGTATTATGAAAATCCTGCCCTTCTCTGACTTCAACTTTTTTGAAGCAGGAAATGTAAACTCACACTCAAGAGTAAACACTGTTTGAATTTACAAAGATATTGTAAAACTAATAAATTAATAAGTGAAGATGGAAGGATGTAGGATATTGCAACTAATTAATTTGTTGTTAACATCCGCAGTAGCAGAAGTCTTCAGAGTAATTTATAGCATTATCAACTAGGAATTTTGTACAATAAATGATTTTCATGATAAATGTTTATTAGTTCTATACTACTTCTAGCATAGAGAGGAAACCCAGAGAATAACTCCTCCTCCTCCTTAATAATAATCAAGAATAGGCCTACTGCTTATCAAGTGGAGAGTGAATAACTACCGTATATCTATAGTGTCGGATCTACACGACGATGATATTTTTGCAAACCTAGGTTTGCTAAAGAAACAAAAGAGAAGCTGCAGCATCTTTATTTACCAACTTCATTATAGCTCACACCGTAGATAGATAATCAGATCCCTTGCAGAAATATCGTTGTCGTGTAGACCCGTCATTAGCCGACGGTGTGAGCAAGGGATCTGTTAATCTATCTACGGTGTGAGCTATAATATGAAGTTGGTAAAAATGCTGCTACGGCTTCTCTTCTGTTTCTTTGTTGTCCACCAATTCCATGATGAACTCCCCATCGCAGTCTATAACCGATAAGGAAAAATTAATAATGGTTCTTGAATATAAACATGTCTAATAGGAGATATTTGATAGAAACTCTTGTTTCACAAATTCATATTTTTCCAGTTCAATCTGAAGAATTGGATTATAATATAGGTGTTTGCACACAGAGGACGGTCAGACGTTCCGAGTTCTTAGGCCTACTCAGTTTTATTTGATTATATTTCTACTATTGTAATATCAAAGCCAGATGAAGGGCCATTTCCCCACAAAGGAATGAACACATCTTCTCAGCTCTGATAACAATTGAATGGTCTCTGGCAGCGGCATAGATGAAAGAATTCCAAGTCCGGAAATTGAATAATTTGATATCTTCCTTTCAACTGCTTCTTCTTACTCTTTTTTCTTTTCTTCTTTGCTTCATCGTTCATTCTGCCTCTCTTTTCATTCCCTGGTTTAAATCTTCTCCACCTATATCTTCCATTCCTTGTTATCGTTATCGTTATTTATTTCTGAGAATTTCAATCTTTGAAATTGAATAAGTTAACATCCTCCAAATTAAAATTGATTCTTCTTACTCCTTTTCTTCCTTCAAACTTTCTGAATCTCTGTCTTCCCATTCATTTTCCCATATTTGATCTTCTACCCCATTTTGGCTACATGAATAATGAACTTCTATAATTATTCTTCCTTTACTATTCTATAAAGTTCTGTGTTTAATTTGATTCTCCTTCACTGTTCGTTCCATCCTATTAGGATCGTTTTCTCCTTAATTAATTTGTTTCAACCAGCCATCTTCTCTTTTCAGCTAATTTTTACTTTGCGTTTAATTTTTTTTAATTGCTTTTGATTTGTAAATAAAATGATTTGATTTAATACAATAGTAGTTCACTGTGTTACACTAAACTCCTAGGAAGATTCCAAGTCACTGAGATGAAGTAAGTGATTTTTCAAGATCTATAATAGTCATAGCCAACGGAGCTCGCCCGTTCAATCAAAGGCCCGATGATACTTATGTATTGTCGAATAGAAATGATTATAATAAAGAACTGAAAAAGAACCTCCAAATTGCAATAATTGGCATGTAAGATGTTGAGAAGATTATAAATTAGCAAGAAAGAGGCAAATGTTAATTTTACGAAACGACTGTTTGTTCACCCACACACGACGATAGTGTCACGCTATTCTAATAACGTAAACGTTAAATTTTGCCGTGTCGGCTCTGATTGATATCACAGGATATGCAAAGCAAGTAGAGTGTCGCCGGTTGAGCTCTAATGGGGGAACAGAGTTGCGAGAGGGGGAACAAAATAGCAGGAAAGATAGCAGAGCACAAAGGGAGCAACCAAGTTCAAACTTCGGCAGTTGAGCGCGCGGTCTAGGCTTCGATGGAGCTGCTAGTGCAAAAAAAGAGCTGTGCCGGTCTCCAGTTATTTCGGTGGAAACGTTTTTTGTTTATCGCACTGTAAAAAATAATAATCACTGTAATTATTTTGTGAAGGACACCGTTGTCGAAATGGAAACCGAAAATAATCTCCAAAAACGATCGGTTGTGGTTTTCTGTGTGCGTGAGTACAAAGTTCCAACACAAGAGTGCGCGAATGTATCCCCTCCACATATCTACTGACTCTATGCTTTCCTTGGCGCGTGCCGATTTGCCGATTCAGTTTCACAACATTCTTGGCATTCAAACAGGCAACGTGCTTTGTACTTTGTAGGTTAGGTTTTCTACATGCTGTCTCAAGCTCACGTGGATTGTAATAATTAATCATTCGTTTTTAGTGTGGTGATGGTGAATGGTGCACGACAAAAATGTCAACAACAAAAGCAGATAGTTCATCAAATAGTGGAGCTACAGGAGGTGTACAGCTACAAAAAAAGTTGGGTCTTTTGGACGGTGTAGCTATTATTGTTGGAATAATAGTTGGATCAGGAATTTTTGTTAGTCCCAAAGGTGTTTTAATTAGATCAGGGTCTGTGGGTTTAGGACTTGTGATATGGGTATTGTCCGGCGTTTTGTCTGTGGTCGGTGCACTTTGCTATGCTGAGCTTGGTAAGTAAAGAAAAACGTAATTTCCATTATTTTTGTCATACCGGTACCGAGACCGACTGTTATTATTTTGAGCATTCATGCCAGATTCAGATTTCCAACATTGTGAGTTCATTGATGTTACTGTATGTTTTCTAAAGAATACATTTAGTTAATTTATAAGCAGGTGTAAGTTTGCTAAAGTGATAGTAGCATAGTCGATGGCCCAGTGAGTAATGTGCAGACGTTATTGCATCATTCTTCCGTTCCGCACTGTTCTACTCTAAAAACTGATAAAACATTTTTTTGCGGTTTGAAATGGATAGGTATAATCTACATGTTGAGACAAATATTTACTGCAGGCTTTTTATTTAATGTTTATTATTTTTTTATGTTGTAAGGTACGGTAAGTATTTTTATCTGGCCCAAATTACTTGCCTATTTTAAATAACTATCCTACCTACTTTTTCAAATTAAGTTATATTTTTTTACAACTAGGTCAGATGAGACTCATAGTCATATATAGCCTAGTCAATCTAGAAATAGTTTTGTCTTACTCATTTTGGTAGGATAATCACCTTAAATTTGAATCTGTAAGGTAACGCTTACTTTCAGTTAAGTTCATGTACTTCTAGATAGTTCATACTCTGGTTTCTTGAAACTCTCTTGAAATCATGGTAGGCTAATCATAATTCACTCACCAGATCAAATAATTATTATACTATTCATGATTTTAAATTACATGAAAAATAGAAGATGACATTATTTCAACGATTACCGTACGGTAACAAATAAGTTACGTACTAATTACTTTCAATTTCTATTGAATTTGTCATGAATCACCTCATATCCTGAAAATTTGAGTAAATTCATTATAATCCAAATTATTAGTCACTCACATTATTTTTCTATGTATCATACTTTAAGAACGTGGGATACCTAGAAAACTTCTTACTCATAAAATTATAATCTAATATGTAGCCACATCTAATAACGAGAATAACCTAAATAACTCTACGATACTTGAAAAATTATTATTTTGCAATTCATTGTATGTATCTCAAAAGGGTTTACTCAAAGATACGGTAGTTTAACAATTACAAAAAAGAAGTATAGGCTACAGAGTATAAGGTGTGATGAGGTAGAAACCTTAACTTGATTTATTAACTCAAAAGAAATCCTGTATGAGTAATTCGATTGAACTCTATTATTACAGAAATCAACACCAACTTGAAACGTGTGATTATCGTTATTTTTGCTTGTCTAGAAAATGAGTAGGCTAACTTTAATATTTATTTGGCAACCTGATAAAATTCCTAATTTACAGGGTATTGTCGGTTCACAATAATTTGCTAATTAGAGGTTGCAGCGCATCAAAAAATCTATGCAAATTATTATCTCCGATATCATTTGCATAATTCATGAATAAATTGATTCTATGTAGGTTTGAGAATAATTTTCAAATTTCTTGAACATCATTGCGTCGTAATTTACTTGGCAAATATTGGACTTGAATAATATGATTGTTTTGCTTACGCTGGTTGTAATTTTTTTGTAGTCCACACGTGCCTATGGAATAAACAATGGAACTGGCGTACTTTCTATTTCATGAAATTTCTGCTATACAGTATATGATGACTCATCATTTTGCTTGTTTGGATTGAATAAAAATTTTGAATTTCAATCATCCCAATCTCCTCGTTTTTGGCATTAATCATCATTATTTGTATCTTTATCCAATTACATGTCAGCTGCACTAACTATTGAGACTCATTATTATCACTCCCTGTGGTTTGTAACCCATGTAGCCTAAACTAAGATTTTTATCGTTGAGGGTGATGCCCACATGAGCTCTAGGCTTGTGCGTGTAGGTAATGATACATATGATGAGATATGACTATAGTGAGGTCCACGTTATAATGGCAGTGGATAAAGATAGAAGAATAGCGATGCCGATTTTCTGAATTAATTATATTTCTACACTGTCAAAAACATAATTGGCATCGTTGTGGACCTAGAGAAGGATAGTACCACCGGCGTTGTCGAATGATAGACAAGGATAGCAAAACCAAAGTTGATCAAATACTGTCATTATAACGTGGACCTCACTATAAACCTACAGCTTTAGGTGGGTTTCGAACCACCGAGAGTAATCTTAAAGTAATTTATATGAAATAATTTAGAACATTAGAAGCACATTCAAGACTCATCATAATTATTATCACCCTCAACAGAAGCATTAAGCATCACCCTCTACAGAAAAATATGATATGAAAGCATAGGAAACCGATTGCTTGAGGTAAGCTCCACTGTATGTCATGATTTCTGAAATCACTTACCTGTGTTTCGGAAGAAGCCACCTAAATGTTGAGGTCCATTCCTTATCATCATTCATGGGTAGAGTAGATATCGTTGTCCAAACTTCAAACGCCATAAAATAAAAGAGTAATTTCCTATTATTTCCCACGCACAAGACTAGGGTTCATGTTGTAATCATCTCAAGGAAAAGAAACAATATTGAATGAAAAAGACTAAGAAATTGTCAAAAAAACCACTGATTATTGATAATTTAAACTAAAACTGTTTTAGTTTATCAGAGATTGACAATGGTGTAATAACCGAAACCGGTCTTTCTAATTATCAATAAATCAGTGTTTTTTTGACAATTTCTTAGTCTTTTTCATTCAATATGAATAATTACCACAATATCAACTTCTCAACTACACAAAAAGTGAAAAGAAACAAATTGGTTAGCCTCCCTAAAACTTAGGAATTATTTGGGCATCAACTGAAGCATAATTACAGTTAATCCACTGTTACAGTTATAATCCACAGTTTACATTACAGTTATAATCCACTGCCAGCACTCAAGGTTTCTCTTTTGTTGCCAAGCAGAAGGAAAATTTTATTTTGCAGTACAGTTTTGCATGATGTATTAATTTATGAAATTTGTGTTTTATTCATAATGTTTGTAACTTATTTTCTTTTGCAAGTGAATCCCAATTATTGGGATTATTATAAAATCATCATCATCATCATCATCATCATTATTGGCACTACAGCCCATTTAGGGCCTTAGCCGTCACAGCCACATCCTTCCATCCCTCACGACATTCTGCTGTTCTTCCCCATCTTTTTACACCCAGTCTTCGTAAATCCTCCTCCTCATCGTCAACCCACCGCTTTCTTGGTTTTCCTTCTAGTCTTCTTCCTCCGGGTTTTCCTTCCAGCACCCTCCCTTCCGGCATTCTGTGCATATAACCAGCCCATCTCAGCCTCATACTTTCTACAACAGATAAAATACTAGTCTCCTCAAACAATCTTCCTAGCTCCTCGTTTGTTCTTATCCTCCATATTTAATTTTCCTTGATTGTTCCAAAAATTCTTCTTATTATAAAATTATAGTTCACGATTATTCATGATTTTCTATCTTTTCTTGAATAAGGGCTTAAGGATTCCCTTTATCTTGAATTGGATTCCTTGGTTTTTGGTTTGAATGAGTGGAAACTTGTGATCTCTATAGCAGTGAGTAGTACTTCAACCACTGTGACTATTGCATCAGCCCACAAAACAACCTTATAACTATATACTACATGTACTATGTAAAGAGTTGTACAATATATTATTAAAGCATGTTTGTATACTATAGATATAGAACAGAACTTGAAACTTGAACAGCACAGCTCTATGAAGAGAACTTGTTCAGTTCCCTGTCTCTTTTTCTATTCTTTCTCTGAGAAGTGAACTCTCCCCTCGAAGAATTTGCCTGCTGCTGGTCTATTGTTTAGATCTGCACATTGTATAGGACTATTATTTATATTATTCTTATCATGCACATATATATCCTCTTTACATTATATACCTAATGAACTTCTACTTTATACGAATACATACCTATATTCTGGCAATTGGCAGTTTTTACTCCTGATTTTATTCTAGAAGCACTGAGTACTTCTCAGTTCCATTGTTTCAAATCGCCCCTCTATTAGAGGGTGGTTGGAATGGATGGAGAAGAGGGGAAGATGCTATCTGAAGAATGTTTGCACGCTACAGTACTGAAGATCAAAAGTAGAATAAATCCGATTAGTTGAAATAACACAAATAAAAGTAATAGGTTATGCTTGACAATTATTTTTTGTTGCTGAAGATGATGTGCCCAATTTCTATGCTTCAGTTATGAGAGTTATAGGCTAATAGTGAGAGATAAATGCAGTATTTGATTGTTTTCAAACCACCGGGAGGTGATTTTGAAGCTCTTCATCAACTGATAGAGGAGCTAGCCTCAAACAGTCACCCTTCCAACGAGAGAACCTGGAGTGCGACGCTTATCTGACAGTTATTGTCAAGAATAACTCAAGAATTTACATTTCTATTTAAATTCATGCGCCTGCTACTCGCGTTGGACGATTGATGACCACTAGGAGCTGACTCCGGAAAATAATATCAATAATTCATGAGTTTAAGAATCACTCCCTGGTTGTGCAAAACCCACCCAAATTTGTAGGTTCACTCATTTTTTTCTCTCTCTCTCTCATCGTTCCCATTACCTACTCAGCAAAAAATCTAATTCTCAATTGTTGTGAAATGAACCAACGTTCTATATGATATCTTATGAATAGTGCCTCTGAAAAGTTGACTCACCAGTACCTCCATACTGACCTACAAGCTCAATAAAATTTGCTTGAAAAATTCCAACTTTCTCTTAAATCATTAAATTTCCATCTTTCTATAGCCTATTCATAATTCGTGTAATGATAAAAATGTTCAATTTATCCATATTTTTAGTGAATTGAGTATTGAGTAAAACATTTTCAGCTCGTTGCACAGAATATGATGTTATCCATATGTTGAAAGCGTAATAAAATTTCAAATACAAATTTGATACGGTAAGTAATTTAGTGTGACCGATTCAAAGTGGAACAATGCTTGAACATTAATTAATATTGCACCAACTGTGAATAATTATGATGACAAGTGATATTATTAACGAGCAGGTAGAATAAATCAAGCTTCTTCTGCACTGCACTGAGGTGTTAATGAAATTGACCTTGAAATACTTTACAGTTAGAAGTATCTGGTCACAACTTTGCAGTGTCTTGAGGCATTATAGTATAACTTACAATTCAGGCATGAGGTTGTTCTTGTTCATAGTCGCAAGTCTCGAACGGTTCACTAGAAATTGATAGTGGGGGTTAGCATACGAAACTTTATTTGTTTTCTCCAAATGTTTTCATAAAAAATAGTTGTATAGCTTGCAATAAATCGATTTTCTCAAAACATTCTCTAGTTGAAGATGAATTTAAAAAATACAAAACTAGTGTGAATACCATTGCATTTTCACTTGTTACTGTGAAAGTGAGTATCTACGGTGGTGAATTTTTGATTGGATCTTGCAGCCGTCCGAAAATGCTCTCCTTAAGACCACTTTATAATAACTTCAATTACTAACCTTGATGAACTTTATACAACGTCCAATAATTGCACCCTTCATAGGGCTTACTCAGCTAGGCGGTATTCTTTCATCTTACTTGTTATGGCTGGGAAAATGGTTAGTCTTGTTTTATCTCAGCTATTACTGGGAAAAAGTTGGTTAGTGTTGTGTTAATGGATTTAGAAGTGGTCATTAAATGTTGTTAATGAAAGGCTGTACAATATGGTTGATGTCCTTATGAATTATCAAGTCCTCCTTATTCAACTACGTTCTTAGGGGAGAGATAGAGGCAATCTTTTATTGTAATGTTGGATTTCAAATTTTAGAATTACTGTCAGTGTCGCACTATGTTGCTTTTTGTTTCAATCTTTTTCAAACATGAATGTAAAAATCTGTCTTTATATTTTTTGTTTTTAATAGTCTTCATATACAAAATATTCAAGTATGCAATCAATGTAACTTCAGGCATCCAACACTTCCCAGTACAATAGAAAAATAAACCAGGACACATTTACTGTAAAATTAAGGCTATAAAAATACCTATAAGGCTAAAACGGCTATAAAAGGCCTTAAAAATATAGTCTATAAAACAAGATTCAAGAAATATTCCTGTCTTATCCTTAATATATAAAATCTAATTCTTCTCATGTCGTCTTGAACTCATTAAGTGGAGTAGTAAAAAAATTAGTAATATTTACATAATAATAATTGACCGAGCGAAGTGAGGTCTAAGATTCAAGTCTACGGTTTGGCATTTCACTTAATGTTCAAATGTTCATATGTTGCGCATTTACGGCAAAACGCGGTAATAGATTTTCATGAAATTTGACAGGTATGTTCCTTTTTTAATTGCGCGTCGACGTATATACACGGCTTTTGGAAATTTTGCATTTCAAGGATAATTATAAAAGGAAAAAGGAGCCTCCTTCATACGCATACGGTTGGCATTGAATTGAATTGAATTTATTGTTTCACAATAAAAGACTTATGAGACTTATAAAACATATGTAAATGTACTAAATTTAAATAAAATCATATCTATGTTTAAACTATTTCACAAAATAATAGAAACTGTACTCACATGGACCTGTCGGTCTGTTCGTGAGTAAGAGTTCGCATAAATATATCGAAATTCAATTTACACAGATAACTTATCTATGATACAGAGAAGTAATATTACTAGTCTATTATAGATAGCTACCATATTTAATAGTATTGAATAATACAATATCAAAACTATTTAAATAAAAGATAAAAATACTTATTTAATTTTAATATTCGAGCTCAACTATCAACATTCGCACGGGAAGGGAAACACACACACACACACACACACACACACACACACACACACACACACACACACACACACACACACACACACACACAACGCACACACATGAGTGAATAAATTCCAAGGCGTTACACATACATTGATTTGATCAATCTACCACACTGATAGTCATTTAAAGATGCCAACCATTCATGTAGCACTTTCTTGTATTTTAGTACAGTATAAGAACCAGGATGACTTATATGGGGGGGAGCATTCCGTAGAATCATATTAATTACATAAGAGACATTTCTGTCGCAAACAGCTCGCGAATTTCTCTCTAAATTGGGATGCAGAAGAAGTCCGCTTCTAGTCCTATGTTCTTGTTGTGCTGGAATATTTAAGTTCATTTTATTCTTGAACGCATACATTAAGACAAATTTAACATAAAGCCTCTTAATAGTTAGAACATTAAAATAAACAAATAAACGTTCGGAAGAATATGTTCTTTCCAGGCCCAGTCCGGCTTTCATAATAGCTTTCTGAGTCACTGAAAGTTCTGCAATCTTAGTATCACACGCACCTCCCCAGACAATAATTCCATATGTAAGGATTGACTGCACAAGTGCGTGATACACTGTCCTCAATTCCTTAGTGTTAAGAATGCCCTTCAGTTTTTAAAAAACAAAAATCAATTTCCGTAATTTTTTTTTCAAGTAGAAAATGTGTGGATGCCAAGATAAATTATTATCAATGATTATACCCAGGTATTTGAACTCGTTGACCGATTCAATCACCTGGCAATCACAGTTATCATTACACACCTGACCACAAGAATGTAGTTTTAGCAGTAAATTATCCGGAGGGGCACGGTTTTTATGAAGGAATATTGGAAGAATTTTGGTCTTCTTCGCATTCATACTAAGAATGTTGTCGTCAAACCAATTTTTGAGTGTAATTAAGTCTCTGGATGCCTTCTCGTAGACTTCCATCCAGCTGTCTGCCTCAAAATAGACTGCAGTGTCATCAGCAAACAGTAGCATTCTACCCGATATATCAGATTTGATAATGTCATTGATGTATATAAGGAATAAGATTGGCCCAAGTGTGCTTCCTTGGACAACCCCAAAATCGATACTTCGCACCTCACTATTGACAGAATTTGTATTGTTGTTATTTATATTATTGCTATTAATTTCATTGTTACCACTATTGTTACTATAACTGAATGGACTATTTATGTTTACTATTTGTTTGCGACCCGACAAGTAGCTTCCGATCCAATCATGAGAAGTGCCAATTATCCCAATATTTTTCAATTTATTAAGCAATATTGCGCGATCGATAGAATCGAAAGCCTTTGCCAGGTCAACAAACAGCAAAAGAATATATTTGTTATTATTAATGCCTTTTCTCAAGTAGTCACTTAGTTGATAGAAGCAGTTGGAAGAGTTGCAGTCGTTCCTGAATCCAAACTGGCAATCAGATAATAATTTGTTCATTTTTAAATATTGAGACAGTTGGTTTTTGTAGCATTTTTCAATAACTTTTGAAAATACACTCAGTAAAGATATTGGACGGTAATTATTTTTATCTCCCTTATCACCTGACTTGTATAGAGGAATAACTTTAGCCAATTTGAAAATATTGGGGAAAATACCTGAATTGAAACTACAGTTAATAATATGACAAAGTGGAATAGTAATAAAATCTATGCCATTTTTCAACAAATAACCCGATACATCATCGCAGCCAGGAGCAGAACCTCCGCGCATTTCCGCCACACACTGTCTAACCTCCTGCTCTGACACTTCTCTTAAGATGAATTGCTGGACAGGAGGACAGACAGGGCGGACTGGAGCTCAAAGTCTCTGGTTTCTTTGCTTAATCTCATCAGCTAGCCTGGCTCCAACATTAGAAAAGTAAACGTT
This sequence comes from Nilaparvata lugens, assembly GCF_014356525.2. Classification (NCBI taxonomy): domain Eukaryota; kingdom Metazoa; phylum Arthropoda; class Insecta; order Hemiptera; family Delphacidae; genus Nilaparvata; species Nilaparvata lugens. The sequence continues at coordinate 95,277,283 of NC_052506.1, forward strand.
AAATTCATTTGCTATATCTACCGCAGACTTGGGATTGTTGTCGCTATTGTTACATTTTGTGTAATCATGAATAGGAAAAGAAGCAGTTTTGTTGCTAGACCCTGATATCTCGTTTATTGTTTTCCAAAAATTTTTGGGGTTATTTTTTGAATCTAATAGTTTCCTTTTGAAATCTTCTTTTTTGTTTTTTTTAACAATTTACTCAACATACTGTGATACTCATTACAATGAGATGCTGAATGAGACTGGGGTTGAAGGGCTGACTTTTAATTAATCTGCTTAATCTATTTCTTTTTTCTATGGATCTGATAAGCCCATTTGTGATCCATGGCTTTAATTTTTTAAATTTATTACTATTATTACATCTATTTATAGTTGTAGAGCAGGTCTGATGGAGCAGAGCTATAATCTCCATGAACTTCTCAGCACAAAAATTAGGATCCTGTGAAGAGATTACTTCATCCCATGACTGTTCGGCCAGAAGTTTAAAGAATTTTTCATTATCAAGTTTCTTGAATTTTTTGTTTTGAATATGAGAGCTATTGTTATTTTTATTATGCTTTATGGTGATGCCTATTGCGTAGTGATCCGTGATATCGGATTTCAATACTGCTGGAAAAAGAGAATTAGTATCTGGGTGTCTAACAAATAAATGATCTATACATGAAGAAGAAAAAGGAGTTTCCCTAGTTGGAGAATCAATGCAGCAAGCAAAGCCGGCTTCATAAAGCACGTCAAGATACCTGTTGCTTAGGCTGCTAGTTTGTTCATTGAGAATATCACAGTTGATGTCACCGACAATTACCTCTATCTTATTATTATTATTATTATCAGTACGATTGTATCTTTCTTCCAATCCATCGATAAAACCGGCCATGTCAACATCATGGCAGCGATAAACACAAAGTAAATTATAGCATTGGTTTTCTTTATCGCACTTCAAGTTGAGACAACGCAATCCCCCAACTTCCACCTCGTTACACGATGAAGACAACTCCGAATTTACGTATACTATTATACCATCGTTTTGGTTGTATTTAGTAGTAGTTTGATATGCCAATATCCATCCAAACAATTTACATAATCATCCTCACACATCCATGTCTCGGTCAGCACGAGAACATCAAATTTGAAAGCTATACTATCAAGGAAAATCAAAAATTCTTCGTGGTTTTTATTGTAACTTCTAATATTCATGTGTAATATACTAAAACCATTCAACTCATTCACTCTTAGGAAATCACCATACACACAACAATCATCGAATACATTACAACTAGCATGCCTAAAATAAGTTAAATCATCTAGAACGTACATAGCTTGTATTCGCTAGTACCAAATTTCACTTAATGTTCAAATGTTCATGTGTTGCGCATTTACGGCAAAACGCGGTAATAGATTTTCATGAAATTTGACTGGTATGTTCCTTTTTTAATTGCGCGTCGACGTATATACACGGCTTTTGGAAATTTTGCATTTCAAGGATAATTATAAAAGGAAAAAGGAGCCTCCTTCATACGCCAATATTAGAGTAAAAATCAGACTATAGAATTATTCATCATAAATCAGTTGACAAGTGATTACACAGATGTGTGGAGAAGCCAGTCTATTGCTGTATTTCCATAAGGTCTATAGTTTCAATCAGGTACTTGTGGATGAGAATACTGCGTGAGGCTTACTGTTCACAGAACTACTACTAGTAATAATAATAATAATAGAAAAAGGTAGTGAATGCTTGTTTATAGTAACAATAATCTAGAATTCACAGAGTATGGAATAAATAGGTCCAACAGTTGTTTGTGATTTAGCGGTCTGTACTGAGTTTCACTTCAAACTACTGTATCAAAATTGGTTGAATGGGAATGGGAAGCAGCAGTGTTTTAATCTGAAGAATGCTGACAGTTTTAAGTGAATCTCATTATAGAGGTTCAACCCATCTTCCTGTGATTATTGAGAGTCCCACTACAGCTCACTACACTACACCAGAGAAAATAAAACAATATTACGCTTTCTCCGAGTACACTGTCTGAACTCATCTAAAAATTGTTAGGCCAACTTTATTTTCGTGATTCTTGTCCATGCAGAATATAGGCCTACTGGCAAGCGACTTATAAAGCCTTCATAGCAGTTGGAGCAGGTGCAAATAATTGAAGGCCCATTACTAAATGGTAGCAAGGAAATGGTTTTTGAGAAACTATAATTTGCGATCATAAAAATAAATTACTTTGAATGAAAGAGGCTCGTGACAAGAAAAAGAGTTGAATGGTAACCAGGCATGCTATTTCATCTTATATCATGAGGATAATATTGTTATACTATGTAGAATATCTGATCGAATATTCCAAGCGTTTAAAAGTGGTTAGGTCGATTTTTCACTATGAAATTCTTTTTTTCAAAATTATTATTCAGGTGATATGTAGTAGCCCACACACTAGATATGTTTCCTAGATATGGATCTAGTCACGTCTCCTACTAAGTAAGCTGAGATGCTGATCTTTAAATTGAATGTCTGGGTAGCTTGAAAATTGAATGTCCTATGTGTGAGTAGCTTGATTTCACTTGTTGTTTAATATTTTGTTAATTATTAACTATACACTAGAGTAATATTGACCTCAGGCACCCCACATATTTGAAAAATGAAGCATTCTTAAGTTATGCAATTGATCGAGCTTTCAGAGTGATATCTTATCACTTAAATTAGATAAGTTAAATGCTTTCGGTTGGTAGAGCAATGAGTTCAACTACACTAATAATCTTCAAAATCTGTTCCTGTTTGTTTGAAAATTATTTGAAAATATTAAAATTATTTCTCTCCTTTTCCACACACAAGCTTTTTAGGGGTCATGTGGGCATCAAATTCAGCGAAAATAAGTGTTTGTGACAGAATACAACAAACTGATTCGCTAGGTTTATCATAATATATAATACTTATACCGAGCTATCTTAGGTACCGACTTATCACTAGGTCATAGTATACATACAGTATGGAAACTTGGCTAGTACCCTGTCGCAAAAATCCGCCATCTTGTTAGGAAGCGCCGCATTGTATTTGTAATAGTATTGATGGTAGGTTCGGATCACTTTAATGATCCGGATCAATTGATCTCGTTCACTGCTATGAGCCAATCAGAAGACCAGGATTGGAACTTCCCAAGGTCACGTGACTTGTCTAGTATTTGCGCCATGTAAAAAGCATAGGTTAGATGGGCGTTTTATTGACAGTTTCCATTCTGTGATACACCTATGCCTATGAATACCTATTCTGTGACTAGGTATTCTACTGATTATTGAATAGTTTTGTGCTGTTATTCATATACAATATTCACATGATTCTCTCATTATTCTCTTTTGTGAATAAACTTTTGTTTCATTTCATGGAATGTAATTAACAGGTCAAAACATATTTGGCAATATTTGTTCCATTTTCTTCATGGTTTTTAAAATTATTTCAAGCCTCAAATTCAGATTTTGGTTTCTATTTTTATAATTTTAAAAATATTTCCAAATACAAGGTTTGTCCAACAAGTAGCGATCCCCAACCCAACCATACTATTGTAGGGTTTTGTAACATGAATTGACTTGAAATACATATTTTTTAATTTTACAAATACAAGGTCCGTCCAACAAGTAGCGCTACCTAATTCATCAATACTACTGACTTGAAATATATATCTTTAATGTTACAAATACATGGTCTGTCGAACAAATAGCACTCCCTAATTCAACTAACAATATTGTAATAACCATAATATTGTAAGGTGTTTATAAAAGAACTGACTTGAAATATATATTTTTAATTTTATAAATACATAGTCTGTCTAACAAGTAGCAATCCCTAACCTTACTATTGAATGGTTTTGTAACATGTACTGACTCGAAATATATAATTTTTAATTTTACAACACAAGGTTCGTCCAACAAGTAGCGCTCGGCTGCTCGGCTCTCCAACCTAACCTGACTCTGTGTTGCAGGCACTATGATTCCAAAGTCAGGCGGTGACTATGCCTACATAAACGAGGCGTTTGGGGCGCTGCCGGCCTTCCTCTACCTGTGGGTGGCTCTGCTGGTGATTGTGCCCACTGGCAATGCTATCACGGCGCTCACCTTTGCCGAGTACATTGTCAAGCCGGCCTGGCCTCACTGCGATCCGCCTTATGAGGTTACCAGGCTCATTGCCACTCTCATCACCTGTGAGTAATCGATAAGTTAGAGTAAAAATAATCAGTTGTCAAGATAAGCTAGAAATAAGATTAAGTTAGTTAACTACCTAAGATTACAGTCAAGATAATCAGTTGATTTCTTTGTAAGGCTGGGGTTAGATCGAACGAACAGTTAACTATCTAAGATTATTTAGGATAGTTAAGATAATCAGTTGATCTCTTTTTAAAGCTGGGGTTAGATCAAACGAACAAAGATAATTAAAAATATTGATAAACCCAGTTCAATATAGCTATGAAGCTAAGAGAGCTTAGAATGGATTCATTCGCTTTTAAAGACATGATTTTATCATACTTCCAATATGTCGTGTTATCTCCATGTGTTGGTGCTCTAGCTCTATGCTTGTTTGGTCCAACCCCATCCTAACTACATAGAACATAGAATCACCTAGAAATCATGTTATAATTGTTGGTATTTATCTGTAATATTTGTAGGAGAGACACTTAAGTAGACTTCAGCCTATCTAGATAAAATTTAGAATCACATAGAAATCATGTTATAATAATTTTTTATATTTATCTATAACATTTGTGGGAGGAACAATTAAATAGGTATTGGAACCCATTATTCAGGAAACTTACAATTTCCACAATAAAGGTGAAGCAAAACATTTTCAAATGTACTGGTGGTTAGTAAATGAAACTTTATTTCTAAAATTGAAATACTCAAGTGGACTTCACTGTATAACCAAATTTTATGATATTTGTTTGATATATTCTGTATGACAATCTAATGATATCCAATAACTCTGTAATGATACCCATTAAAACCTGTTTATAATGTCTGAGAACCGTTCACACACCTGCAATTCTATAGAAAACTTGTTACATTCAACATTTTACAAGGATTAAAAATAATAACTTTTTGCGATGATGTCGAATTTTCTGAGAAAAGTATTCACTGTTCACACTAATAGCAGAATCTGCTAAAAATGTTGTATTAAGTTAGCTAGCAATGAGAACATGGAGATATTTGTAAAATGCATTCGAATATATTATACAGTATCAAGTAGCAAGGTTTTCGATGAGAAAAAATAGAGAAATATCCTCTAGATTATATTGCCATGAGTAAACTAGGTAACACTCCATATATTGCCATGAGTAAACTAGGTAACACTCCAAAAAGCAAAATAATCGGCAAATTAGAATTCAGCGTATCAAATAACAAGCTTGCTCTCTCAATACAATAAGTCACCTCAGGTTGCTCAGCAATAAATTTTGGGTCAAGAAATACAAACAATCAGATTCGAACAAAAGAGCTTGTGAATAAATAAATGAACAATCGCGGAGTCGCTTACTGGTTTCGCAATAGAGAAAAACAAAGAATTTGAAAATTGTTGCAAGAAAAACCCACGCATTTCTGCGACGGCAATAAACCTGAGCTTTACCAAGGAGAATTTCAAGTTGTTGTCAAGAAGCTTGAATGTTTCTTGGAATCGATTTCAGCAAGGACAACAACATTGTTTGCAGCACATAAAATTGCAGAATTTTGCAGGGGAAAAGGGAGAAGGATGGTGGAAAGGGACAGTAGAGTGGAGTGGAGTGGATAGTAGTCCTGCAAGTGTAAGATGAGGAAGAATCATTTGGCGGAGGGAAAATAAAAAGGAGGGGGACTAGGAGTGGGAGAAAGAGGGGTAAGAGGAAGAACAGAAATGAGGGAGAAAAATACAATGATGATGCATAATGAGAAATTGGAAAGAGATAGAAGACAACATGGAGAAGGAATCGGATAAGGTAACGAGAAAGTGGAATTGGAGGTAAAGGAGTAAGTTTTGTGGAAGAAAAGTAGGAAGTCTAGAAGGAGCTTGAGAAATAAAATAATAAGTTAAAATTGGAAAATAATAATTAAGATCTGGAAAAAAAGATGGAAAGAAGTACAGTATTTAGTGAAGAAAAATAAGTAGGCAGTAGAGACGTATGAGAAAAAAAGAGATTACTCGCATTTCATTGATGTTGATTATAATAATAATCGGCTCAAATAACGAGGAAAAGTAGAATTGAATAAATGAAGTACATCTTTTATAATAATGAAGGTGTGGCTGACAAATAAAGGAAAAAATCCACATTAGCTGGAAAATTACAAATCAAACCACATTGCCTATACGGAACCTGAGACATTTGAAAAAGTATACTTCAGTATAGGCTACCAAGATCATGTTACACTTGCATTGTTGATGAAATAAGTTGAAGGTTTTGTTCTTGAAAAAAAAATTGGCTATGTCTCTCTTTGGTGAAGTGATAATCCGATTGGAGCTTCTGTGAATTGTTTCCAAGAGGTGAATATTGTAAACAGTAAAAAATTCAATAGCTTCCAATCCAAGAAATAAAAATCTGGTGTGGCTCACTCACACAAAACAACTTTCCTTGCCGTTGTGAAAATTGATCAACTGACGCTAGTGTTCCCGCGCATATCAAATCTACTATTCTGAGATCTGAGAGAGCTGGTGACAGGACGAATGCGCTGCATACACACGAAGTCTGCTATCTCTTCATAGTGAATGATTTAATAGAATCAACAGTTGCCAACAGTTTGCAATTGAATAATCTTATTTTCTCGCATTTCGAGCTTATTTTCAATTTTAGGTGAAAATGTTACTGAACATAAATTGTAGAGATTTTCATGCTGAATCTTTTCCACTTAAATTTTTATTTTTAAATTGTATCTGAAGCCTGATAATTGGGAATCTAAAATCAAAAATTGGATAGATGGGGCGGTGCTCCTGAAATTTTTACAGATATGGGACTTGTGGCAGAAGCTCGATAGGGCATAAGCTCGATAGAGCTTATCAGTGACTTCTTTAGGTATGAATTTGATCAAAATCGTTGGAGCCGTTTTCGAGAAAATCGCGAAAAACCCTGTTTTTGACAACATTTTCGCCATTTTAGCCGCCATCTTGAATTGCATTTGATCGAAATTGTTCGTGTCGGATCCTTATAGTGTAAGGACCTTGAGTTCCAAATTTCAAGTCATTCCGTTGATTGGGAGATGAGATATCGTGTACACAGACACACACACACACACACACACACACACACACACACACACACACACCAC
>NC_052506.1:95284654-95317133 GCF_014356525.2 Nilaparvata lugens
AGCCCTGCACCCGGAGGATGTCCAGGTTGATGTCACGACCTACGAAAGTGAATAGAAATCACACAACAAATTAATTGAGAAGGTGGTGCAGGCTCTTACCAGATTTTGTTTCTCATCTGCCCGCTTGTTCACGCATAGCATGAATAAAAATATGAATTCTGATAAAAAACTTATTCTCGAAAAAGTATATGGAATAAGAAACAATAAATTGTAGAATTAATAAGCATTAAGCGATACTGATTTTCAGGTTATGTTGAGGAATTTTACTGGCACATAAATAATGCATTTAATGTGATCCACACCCTTATTTGACAAATAACAATATGAATATGAATTATGATAAACTTACTTCCAAATAATTATATGGAAAAAAACAATAAATTGATGAATTTTTAAAATATGCTATACTGTTTTTTAAGGTTATGTTGTAGAAAATCTATTTCAAAAACTCACCTCTTTATCCATTTTTCAAAAAATAGGACAAAATAATATACCATAAGGGAACAATGAAATTAAATATTCGTTTTCTAAGTTTATTTATTAGAATGATTCAACGTATATTTACAGCTCCCTACTTCCCTTTGTTATTTTTTGAAAAATCAATAGACTAGACTTTGACTACAGCTTGACCAACCCAACGGCTTAGCTATTTTCATTTCCTTTCAGGTATGAAAATAAATTATTCGATTTTAATTCTTTTATTTTTGATAATATCTATTTAATTATATTTCATAATATTTACAGTTGGAATGTCTAACTTAGATGTATTTTTTATTGCAACTCTATATCCTACCTAATACCGAGTAAATGCAAGATGCTATCGTTCATATTAAAACTAATAACAATAAGCAATGATTTACTCACTCAATTAGATCAATTAACTCTTATTTTGTTATGATTTGCAAGAATCAACACCAGACCGGTGTTAAATACCTTAGTTATTTAGAAGGTTTTCGACAATGACATGCAATGCACACACTAACCGCCAATTATGAACTTCACTTCGAATAACATTGTTTTAGTATTTCACATTAAAAATTAATTATACAGAGTGATTCATAATTATGGTAAAATAATTTAATACGTGATAGTAGAGGTAAAAATAAGAAAAAATTTCTCATAACTATATATCCATAAACGCTTCATTAGCGAGCTATACAGAGTGAAAGATTTCGCCTGGAATTCAGTTCCTCTGGTGAAATACACCGATGCTGAATTGTTTGGGGATTAGTTTTTGAAAACTTATGCTGGATTCATATGGAAAAATATCTGAAAATTTGAATAAAACTAGTCTGGAAGCTGTAGTGTGAGTAGTTTTTGAAAAAAAAGTTGAAATATGCAAAAATTCTAGGTAGAAAAACACAGTCTTCTTTGTTTGATGCCCAATAACTTTCTTTAATGACCAGCAAACAAATAATTTTCGCAATAAAAATTGTAGAGAATTTAATTCTGAAAAGGATGATGTAAGCTGTGTAAACTAAATTCAAATAAAAGTTGGATAAAATGTATTCTTATAGTACATTACACCACAAAAATTTGCTGTTTTATGAGGAGAGAACTAATAATTCATAGGTTGTAGCTGATTGCCAATAGAACATGGTTTTTAGTGAAACTTGTTTACCCAAACTTTTTGGGAAACAAGTTTCACTAAAAGTGGCGTGTACTAAACAAGGAAAGACTTCACCCTTTCGCTTTCAAAAAGTTCACTCATTGGTTGAACGCGATATGAGCCAAGAGGTAAACTGTGCCCGTTGGTTTCTTCAGCAAGACATTTCCAACCAAATTTTCTAGAAAATGTGTTATTTACCGATGAGTCCAGCTTTACAAGAGAAGGAATCTTCAACTCTCGCAACAGTCATCTGGGCCTTAGACAATCCTCATGAGGTCAAAGTGCGTGGTTATCGGCATAGATTTTCGCTGAATGTTTGGGCGGGTATCTTAGGTAATCGCGTGATTGGACCATACATTCTTCCTAATCATCTGAATTCTCCACGTACATTACTTTTTGAGAGACATACTACCAGAACTTTTGGAAGATGTGCCTCTTGCAAACAGATATAATACTTGGTTTCAACATGATGGTGCCCCTGCTCATTCGGAAATGTTGTTACGGACTTTCTGAACATGACCTATCGTCAGCGGTGGATTGGGCGGGGTGGACCAGTACCGTGGCCCGCACGTTCACCTGACCTCAACCCTTTAGATTTTTTTTTCTGGGGCCATATGAAGACCTTGTTTACAGCACGCCAGTAAGAAAACGAAGAAGACCTTGTGGCAAGAGTGGTGCTGCAGCAGGTGCCATTCAAGATGATGAAAATGCTTTTATAGCATTTCGACGGTCCATGATTGAAAGGTGCAGACTGTGTAATCAAGTTGAAGGACGGCATTTTGAGCAATTCTGATTAGTATCAGTGAACCGATTTGAGTAAAATTAATATTTTTCATGTAAAATAAAATTTGGAGGAAAGTTATTCTTGTATATTTCTGTAATAAGAACGGTTTTTTTAAAATTAAAAAAAATTAATATTGATCTTTAAATGGTGAAAAGTGGTCATGCATGCAGTACGAAAAATTTCTCTGTTTCTTCGACCAATCTTATAAATTAGGTATCATTGGAATTGTGAAAAAATTTGCTAACCTTTTTGTCTCTTGTAAATTTTCTGTAAAATGACGGTTTTCGAGATATTCGCCATCAAAAAATTTAAAAATGGCCGCCATTTTGAAAAATTTCAATGAAAATTTTTTTTTTTATTTTTTATAGTTGAGTCTTTATAGCATAAATATTCATGCCAAATTTCAGATCAATACAACATTTCGTTCTTGAGATAAAAATTTTTAAGTGAAAAAAACAAAATGGCCAGCTATAAGGATACCGCTGAGTTTGGACACTTCAATATGACATTTGTAGTCTCCTAGCCATCCCAGGTACAATACCCTAAAATTCTCGACACTACTTCTGAAACAACTCTGTATATATATATATATATATATATATATATATATATAATATTATAGATATAATATATATATATATATATATATACAGGGTGTCTCAGATAAGGTGTAAACCCCGGCTACCGTAGATTTTACATGCATTTGCAACAAAACATGTTAAGTAAAATTTTCTCCTATGACCTTAGTTTTCGAGATATATCGATTTTCGATATTTTTCAAGTAGGCGTACTTCCAGTCATTAAATCGTCAATATCTCGAGAACCATTGGTCTTAAGTGAATTTTAAGGACATCGTTGAAAAGAGGACAAAATTTAACATTGATTTGAGGTATAAAACATGCCAAAGTCAATTATTGAGTAGTATTTTTTAGCGGTCAAAGTTGAAAAGAGTGATTTTTGAAGTTTTTTTGAAAACTTCAGACACATTTTTCTCGATTTTTTTTTCCAGGGTACGAAATAATTTTTATAGCGCAAAAACTTCCTTTTTTGATTATCTTTCGAATGAGACCAAATACAGGTGTCTAGCTCAAATCCTCGAATCAGAATTCAGTTTAAATTCGATTTTTTTTATTAAAAACGAGACTTATCTTGTTGAGTGTGAATAATTGTCTACAATTTGATAGCTTTGTGTCGAGTGATGTGAGGGCGTAAAATACTACTTTTCTATTGGAAAAAGTATTCGTTCGTGTTCCTGAGTTATTAAGTCTAGTTTTTTCATGAGTGTTTGATTTTTCCAATTCACTATTCAGTTTGTTGTTTCTCTGTTTTCCAGTTTAGCTATATTTTAGTTAGAGTATTGTTTTCGAGTGTAGTTTGTTGAGTTTTTTTTTTAGTTTATTAGTATTATAAGTCTTTTTTTCACTCAAGTTCAATAAGTTATCAAGTGTTCATGTTTATTATTATTACGAACCAACTGGGAAAACTTGACTATGACTGGAAAGACATCATTATCGACCGACTGGAAGCACGTACTTTTCATACAATGACTGCGAGAATTGTCTCTTTTGTTGGGTGAGCATTAGAAAAACTTTTATTCTATCAGAGCAGTGATTAATTAACAGATTGATTTTTCTTCTCACTCAATTGAATCTCAATGGTATGAATTTAAAACAACGAAAATATGGCTTTAGGGTGCTCTACTTGAAAATTTTCATTTTTTAACACTCTAGTTTGAAAATTTCCTGGAAAATTAATACTCATTCGATAGTTTATAAAATGACAAGCTTTTTCATTATTGAAAAAATATTGTTACCGTGAAAAAAAATCAAGAAAAGACTGTTTGAAAAGTTTAGATTTTAACTCGACTTTGAACTTGTATCAAACTTGTATCTCAACTTTTTCAACTTGTATCTCATAACAATTGCAGATACGAACTTCTAACCAGTTTCATTGAATTCTCAGCCAAATTTCCTATAGAAAAAGTATTTTACGCCCTCAATCACTCGACACAAAGCTATAAAATTGTAGACAATTATTCACACTCAAACAAGATAAGTCTCGTTTTAATTAAAAAATAGAATTGAACTGAAATTCTGATTCGAGGATTGAGCTAGACACCTGTATTTGGTCTCATTCGAAAGATAATCAAAAAGGAAGTTTTTGCGCTATAAAAATTATTTCGTACCTTGGAAAAAAAATCGAGTAAAATGTGTCTGAAGTTTTCAAAAAAACTTCAAAAATCACTCTTTTTCAACTTTGACCGCTAAAAAATACTACTCAATAATTGACTTTGGCATGTTTTTTCCTCAAATCAATGTGAAATTTTGTCCTCTTTTCAACGATGTCCTTAAAATTCACTTAAGACCAATGATTCTTGAGATATTGACGATTTAATGACTGAAAGTACGCCTACTTGAAAAATATTGAAAAATCGATATATCTCGAAAACGAAGGTTGATAGGAGAAAATTTTACTAAACATTTTTTGTTGAAAATTGCATGTAAAATCTATGGTAGCCAGGGTTTACACCTTATCTGGGACACCCTATATATATATATATATATATATATATACAATTCGTTCTATAACATGGTTTAAAGGTTTATATTGGTGGAATGGGTGAGGGATGGTTGCCATGTGATCGTTCTAGGGCCGGACAGTTTCAGTCATTTGTTCCAAAATATGTTTTTTTAAAGTCAGGATGAAGCTTGGTCAGCTCTCGATGGACCTGATAGAAGAAACAGGAAGTGCATTCCATGCACGACAGGCACTGACTAAGAAGGATTTTGTGTAAATAGGAGTTCGATGATGGGTATCCTTAAAGTACTTTCTCGGTTCTAGTATGTGAAGCATCTATCCTCCTACCTTCAGAGACAAATTTGAAATCATCTTTAAAATAGTTCGGATTACCGTATTCAAGATATCTCTAACAAGCTTGACTATTCGAAAAGCCTTTGATCGGGAAGCTTTAATGTTGAACTAGCAATGTGGGCTGGGGTGATATGATCATGGCGTTGGAGAGAGTAGAAGAAATGTAGACAATAATTTTGGCAACGCTGTAGTTTATCATTCAGAGTGACTTGCATCGTTAAGAACAGGATTACAATACATTAAATGTGGGAAGATGAGAGATTGAACCAATAATAATTTAATGTTTCTAGGGAGGATATCGTGCATTTTCTTCAATGCATGCATGGCTGAGAATACCTTTTTACAAGTTTTGTTCACTTGTTCTGACCAGTCAAGAGTATTATTCATAATAATGCCTAAATTTTTAACTGAGCTACAGTAAGGAATGTCATTACCGTCTACACTAATCTTGTGAATCGATTCAAGGTCAATATTGTTTATAAGACGAGAATATCCAATTATAATGGGTTGTGTTTTGATGGGATTAAGCTTAAGGCGATTTTTCTTTGTCCATTCCACTATCGAATTGATATCCTGATTCATTATTCCAACTGTTTAATTAATTTTTGTTATGGGGCAGCTTAAATAGATTTGAAGATTGTCTGCATAAGTATGGAAACTGGGGAATTTGATAATGGAAGAAAGTTCATTGGCATACAAAGTGAAGAGGAGAGGGCCTAAAATTGAACCTTGTGGTACTCCATGCATAACGTTTTTCCAAGTTGACTTTTTGTCACCGACAGATACACATTGTTTCCTACCTAATAGATAGGATTTAAACCAAACTAACGAGTTGTGACTGAAACCAAGAATAGCCAACTTATTCAAAAGGACTGTATGATCAACAGTATCGAATGCTTTAGAAAAATCAAATAGGGTGAGGATGGTGCATTTTCTTTGGTCCATAGCTAACCTTATATCATCAGTGACACGAAGCAGAGCTGTCTCAGTTGAATGGAATTTCCTAAAGCCTGATTGAAAGTTATGAAGCTTACTATTCTTTCCTGAAAATTTTACAACTTGAGCATGAATGAGTCTTTCTAGCACTTTGGACAATGCAGGTAGAATACTGATTGGTCTAAAATCCCAAACTTTATTGGGTGATAGAACTTTATTTAGAGGGCGAACCAGAGTAAACTTCCAGTTTTCAGGGAAATTGCCTTCTTCAAGTGACTTGTTGAAAATATATGTAATGGTTGGTAAAACAGCAAATAACATCTTCTTGATAAATTTAATAGGAATTTTGTCTACACCCATAGCATTACTATGAATACGTTGAATTGCTTTGAAAGTGTCTTCTTCTGAGATTGGATGGAAATGAAATTGATCAGTAATTGGTAAATCTAAGTTTGTAACCTGCTCTTCAAGATCATCGATATGATTAGCAATGACAACTTCGTTGCGTTGGTTAGAGTGTGAAACGAAATGGTCATTTATAATGTTCAATGGTAAGTCAATTTTGGGATTCGATATTTGTTTGTCAATCCCGAATTCTTTTATTCCCTGCAAAAGTGATTTAGAGTCTTGTCTATTGTTTGTCATGAACGAATTCAAGTACCTAATCTTCAAGTTCTGTAACTCCTGTTTAACTCTATTTCTAAGGCTCCTATACTCAATCAAACTGTTCAAGTCAAATGTCTTTTTGAATTTTCTATGTGCTTTATCTCTACGTCCCATCGTCTTAAGTATGTCTTCAGTCATCCACGGTACTCATCGTTTTCTATTAATCCTCCTTGTCACATAAGGTGCATGTTTGTCATACAAAGTCAAAGTCCAATTCTCGAAAGTCTTGACCATGTCATCAACTGAGGGTAATGCTTCAATTTGATGCCATGGAGTCTGAGCCACATCAGTCAGGAAGGCGGCTTCATCAAAGTTTTGAAGTCTCTATGAGTGATAATTTCTGTTCTGGATTGGGTATCTTATGGGAAAGTACACAGTAGATCAAATCATGTCTAGAAATAGCTGGGACTGAAATTGGCCTGCTTGAACAACCTCATTGGGATCACTAACAATGAGAAGGTCAATGAGTGTGTCTGATTCATTAGTATGATGAGTTGGATCGAGAGGTAAAATAGTCATGTTTAGGCATTGGAAAATTGTAGTCAGTTGAAAGTAGTCAAAGTTACGATTTGTCATGTTCAAGTCGGTGTTCATATCCCCCATAACTAATATACGGTTATAACAAGGCATAAGAGAAAGCAAGGCATTTTCGAAATCTGTGAAATGACCTATTTTTGGTGGGTGACAACAGATACCAACGAGTAATTTATCAGTACTAGATAAGGATACTTTTTTTTTGATACCATCTTTCACATGAATTGCTACACCCCCACAATCTTTATTTAATCTATCATTCCGGAAAAGATTATATCAAGGCAATGCAACAAAATTTGATGAAATACTAGGCTTCAAAAATGATTCGGAAATTCTGATTATATTGAAGTCCTGAAAACAGAAGATTGCTCTGAGTTCATCAGTGTGGCAGCTGAGGGATTGTACATTAAGGTGAGCAGCCTTAAAAAGTTTTTTGAAAGAGTGGAGCTTATTTGCTAGAAACATACCTGCATCATTATTACCATTATTGAAATAATCATACCCACTAGAGGGCGAGCGAGCTGACATGTCAGTGAGAGGCATCATGGAAGCAGCAGACCAATCGTGAACTGACCTCAGAACGACACATGACAGGGAAAATGGGGATGAAACTGATAAAACTTAACCTAAATGAAAAAGTCTCTTGAATCGAGTTCATTCAGTATGCCTTGACAGTTCGGCTCCCTTCACTATTTAAAGCACTAGTTCAAAAAACTCACTAAACACAATAAGATGTGAATGTGTGGAGTTCCGGTGATGAATAATCCTAATGGTGAATAAGATGAAGATTGAGGAAGAACTGGTAGTGGGAGATCTAGTCCAAGTGGAGATAGAGCGAGTAGGTATCCAGTAGTGGAAGAATCGGGTCCAAGTGGATGTAGAGCGAGAAGGAATCCAGTAGTGGAAGATCGAGTCCAAGTGGAGACAGAGAGAGATGGAATCCAGTGGTGGAAAATCGAGTCCAAGTGGAGATAGAGAGAGATGGAATCCAGTGGTGGAAGATCGTGTTTAAGGTGGAGATAGAGCGAAATGGGATCCAGTAAAAACTGAAAAAGAGAAGAAAAAGCCAGCAGAAAAACGAAAAATCTTTGAAGAAAGTTATCAATAGAGAAAAGATACATAATACAACTCACTGATAATGAATAATATTCGCATAAAATTGAAGAGGAGTAGTATGATTTAATGTGGGAAAGAATCGAACATTATATGGATATATATATATAATATATATATATATATATATAATATATATGGATATATATATATATATGGATATTATAATATAATATATGATATTAGTAGAAAGTAATCAGATAGAAAGAGAAAAGGTAGAAGATGAATAGATATAGAAAGATAAATAAACGTTTGAACATGCTGGATAGCTAGTGGAAAAATCACAGGGAAATAATAATAATAATAGGAAGAAAAGAAGAGAAAGAAGGAATGTGCACAAATTGAGAAGAACTTATGAAACTGAACTATAGAATAAAAATAGAACATTGTATTGTGATCTTGAATTAATCAAGGAGAGAAGAGAAGAAGAAAAGAAAAAGAAAGAGAAGAAGAAGAAGAAGAAGAGGAAGACGAAGAAGAATAGAAAAGAATAATAATCATCATCACAAACAACAATATTCTTGTAATCATTATAAATATAAGATGAAGAAGAGAAATGAGAAAGAAGAATGAGAAGTAGAGGAGATGATTGAGAAAGTGCTAGATTATTTTTAAATAGGATTGAACGGTGAAGTGTTAAAAATATTATATAGTATTAGAAGTTCAATTAACTATTGGGAGTTGCAATAACGATGAAAGTAGTAAATTGAGTACTATAATATTTCAGTGATGAATGTCTAAGATAACGTTAAATGAAACACAGCCCCTATATAAGCATATGAACAGACTACCCACCCCTCTGTTCTATAATAATTCTTCACACATTAGCTTCTATTGTTCGAGCTGTGGCAACAGTAGAAGATATCATTATGTACACCTAATATAGAAGAGATTACTATCTATACCTATAGATTACATCCATATCTATAACGTATGTTAATCATCCAATTTATTTGAAATTCAGCATTTCGAGAATTATTAATTATGGAAATAATTTTGGTAGAGATGTAATAATATTAGTAAGAATAGAGATAATGATTCTCTAAGTACCCTCTGGAGTATAGTAGTTGATGCATTGAATGTAGTTTTGGGAATTAATATCAAGATAAATTATTTATCAGTATTAACAAATGTTGATCTCCTTAGTTTGAAATAATTGCCTCATATATAATCATAAATAGCAGTGGAAAGATTCATTTATAGAACAGAAAGCCAGCTCATGAAAAATGCCAAGGTACCTACTGTGAAATGTATTAATACGAATTTCCTATTATTGTAGTGAAGGGCACCTTAGTCATCGAGTCCTGAAATGATTTAATTTACCTTTATTTTTTGAAGGTCGGTCATCCTCTCGACTGTGTGGACCCTCTTGAATCCTCCTTCGCTCATAGAGATCTTGATCCTCCCGTCCAATGACCAGACATTCCTATGCCCATGATGGTTAGCATTGAAGATCATCTTCCTGGTCTGGTAGCTGCAGAGTCAAACTATGATGGGTCGGTCCTTAGGTTTCGCTTGCCCTTGTTGAGGTGGTTGATGCCTTCCAACGCGATGCAAGTGGTTGACATCCGCCAGAGTCATGGGCACGTTCAGCTTCTTGTTGAAGACATCAAGCACCAGCAGGTCCGTGTCTTCTTTGTTGCTCTCCGGGATCCCAAAAATACATATTGAATGTCGGTGCCCGTATTGCTCGAGGTCGTTGACCTTCAGGTGACAAGACACCTCCAGCTCACGAATTCTATTGTGCAGCTGTTTGTTCTCCTCCTTCAATGCCTGAAGTTCCTTAAAAATAGACTTCACAGCCATTGACACGGCATTATGCACAGACTCCTTGATTTGCTGTCAAATTATGCAGAGGGTCTCTTCAGACAATGATCCAAAAATAGCTGGCCCTGGCTTCGGAGCATTGACCTCATTCTTTGGCATGCCTCTGTTAGGTTGCACCATAGTGTACAGTTAGGTGGATTTACACTTCTACAGGTGAGAAGGTAGACTGAAGAATTTGGAATGTTTTTTCAAGATAAATAAAAAGAGTGTGAGTTAATCAAAAGTATAATTCCACTATGGAATTCAGCTCGAGAAACTGAATAACCAGATGTATAATTTGTAGTGAATTGAACTGTATAACCCTATGAAATATCTGTTAGAAGACGGAGTCGAACTAACACATGTTTACTCACTCGACATAACCAAGAGAGAGGACCAAGAATGATAAGAGGGAGAATAAGGAGAAGGAGAAGGAGAAAATGAGAAGAATGAGAAGAGGGAGGATAAGGAGAATAAGGAAGAGGAGGAGGAGAAAAAGGAGAAGAATGAGATGAGGGAGAAGGAGAAGAAGAAGAAGGTGAAGAGAAGAAAGGAGGATTAGCATTTCAAGCAATTATTGAAGTTTGGCTATGCGTCCCAACCTCTCTTAATTGTATTCCTTCTTCTTTGCTTTTGTATTTTCTTCAGAATGTATTTGAAGTTTCTGTATTAAGTGAATAGAAAGCATAATGTTAACAAATCTTTACCCAATTTTTCTCTGAAAAATGCAGGTGGTCGGCATTTCGTACAAATTATTTGAAGTTTGACTATGTTTCTCAACCTCTGTTAATTGTATTCTGTTTTCTTTGCACTATTATTTTCTTCCAGAATGTATAGAAGTTTCTGTATTAGTGTAAATAAAAAGCATACTGTTAACAAATATTCAACTAATTCTTCTCTACTCATCCCTAAATCCAAATTGATTACTTATTAGTATATTGCTCTTTTTCAGATAATCGATGAACTGCTTCTTGAAGCACTTCTCAATAATCTTTGATATAAAACTGAGTAAATTAATTGGACGATAATTATTAAATTCATGTTCAATCCCTGTTTTATATAGATGGATGACCTCTGCTAATTCGAGGATATCTGGGAAAGTACCAGTGGCAAAACTTCTATCAATGATGTACTTAAGCGGATAGAGCATCAATTTCAGGAGCAGATCCACCACGGAGCTCCAAAATACAATTTTTTATATCTACCTCACTCACTTGCTGCAGAACAAAACATGAATTGCATGGAGGAAAATTTATTTGTGTTCGGTTCAAATGCTGACTATTTTGTTTAATTACATCTGCCAGAGCTTCTCCAACTTGCGAAAAATAATGATTAAAGGTATTTGTCTCATCAGATATTGATGAACATACCCCTACCTGTTCTGTCTGGCTGCCATTTATGAAATTTTGAATTGGAAATGAATCTTTTTTGGTTTGATTGCCAGATATCTCATTAATTGTTCCAGAATTTTCTCGGCTCTGGTGTGGTTAGTACTCTATGTCTGTAGTAGTTTATTTTTGTAATTTTCAAGAGTCTGTTTAGAGTGCTTCTATAATGGCTATAGTTAAGTTTCAGCTGTAGATTGAATGGCTGTCTAATAATCAGTTTACTTAATTTATTCTTTTTTTTGGCGTTAATAAGAGAAACGGTAATCCAGGGTTTTAGTTTTTTTACTTCAGTTCTTTTTGGTTTTTGAATTGAACAAGAACTTTGTGCTAATTGAAACAATAGACAAAACAATTCTGACTCCATATACAGCTGATAGAAGGCGCAAACCAAACTGGACAAGAATACAACAATGAAACACACACGTGGCAAGCTCGGGCTCTTGATTTACGAAAAATTAATTCGATCAGCTGATTGATAAGATTATTTCAAGCTTCCCAATGATTACAACATTTGCTAGAATATCATGAGTGTCAATTATCTCAGTTTCATATGGTGTTCACCTTACCATGTTCATAACCTTACTTAATAGGATCCTTTTCATTCGTTTGAAATCGTTAGAGGCAAAATATCTCAATATCTGTACTTAGTCTATGTCTATGTCTAGCATGTTTGAAGAATATTTGTGCAAAGTTTTAAGTCTGTAGGCCAATCAGTTTTAGCTGTAGTGTGATTTTACATAATTTTTTTTTGAAAAAAGCCCTCTTCCTGAACCCCCCTGTGCTCCTGATCGGAATTTTTCTGCATAGATCTAATTATTTTTTGTAGCTGAACAAAAAAGTTCCTCATGACTTTGCTGTGGGATGAGCGGTTAAAAAGTACAACATTTTTGGGGGGCCCCAGCTCCCTCAGGGGGGCAAATTTCTGAAAATCCTTTCTTAGTGGATGTTTAGAGGCTACCATAAACAATTGTGCAAAATTTCAAGTTTTTAGGCTCAGTAGTTTGAGCTGTGGTGTGGTTTCAGTCTGTTGAGGCTTAGCCTTTTTAAAGATATAGAGATAACACTACAATTAAAAATAAAAACAAGAGAGAATAATATCGCACTTCACTAAATATTCACAACGATTCAAACGTACAACTAATAAGATTAGAAGAGAACGATATTTGAGTTAGATGCAGGAAAGTTAGTGAAGGGGTATAAAAAGGGGTATGAAAAATTATGTATATGGTATACAAAGAAAGAGGAAACAATTGAAAACAGAAAGAGTTAGTAAAGCTCAAAAATAATAATTTAATCATCAATTGATCAATTTGATCATCAATTAATCATCAAATGTGGTAATAGATTCTCATGAAATTTGACAGGTGTGTTTTTTTTTAAATTGCATGTCGACGTATATACAAGGTTTTTGGAAATTTTTCATTTTGAGGATAATATAAGAGGAGAAGAAGCTTCCTTCATATGCCAATATTATAGTAAAAATCAGACTATAGAATTGTTCATCATAAATCAGGTTTCGAGTGGATTATAATATTGTTGTATGCAATGACGCTTGCAATTCAATATCTCAATGTAACTTGGTGAAAAAACAGTTGTTGTGTGGACTATTAATGCATGTAGTGAGGCATGCAATTGATAACTTGAAGTAGCATATTTTTCTTCCGACTTTTATCTGCTTTCAACTCGGTAAGCTTTTGATGATAGAAGCTAGCTGTTTAGATCAAATTATTGGCATTGTCAATACAACAACCCAAACAGCCATAAGTCGTTTATACACTGATATCTCGCCGAAACAACAGGACAGGACAGAATTTAATCTGATGGACAGTATCAGAGGAGACTGTGGTTTATAACTGCACGAGGTCTACTGTTCACAGAACTACTAGTCCAATAGATTTCAAGAAGAGGAACAAAAGTTCCTACCCATTGAATTTCCTTTTATTTCTACAGGAATATGGAGAAGTAGAGCAAAATCAGAGAAGAAGAGAAAAGAAAGTAGAATAGGAAAAATAATAGAGGGGAAAGAAGAGAACAGAAGAAAAAAATAGGGATAAGGATAAAGAGTATAGGAAAAGAGTAGAGAGTGGCACTTCTACTGTACTTTCTACCGTTTTGTGACAATCTAGAGGAGTTTTCGGTCGTTTGGGAAACTGATCATTTCGGTCATTTGGGACTCTCACCACTTTCGGTCGTTTGAGACTCTCACCACTTTCTGTCGTTTTGGACAAAACACGTTTTCTGTCGATTGGGAAAATCGTAAAAGTTTTCTGTCATTTGGGATTCGGCTGAATGAGAAAGTTCCAGTTTCAATATTTTATTAATTCTGCCATTTGGGGAAAAAGTAGTTTTCAGCCGTTTGGGAAAATATAGCGTTTCGGTCGTTTGATTCTGTCATTGGCAGGCCACACATTCAAAGCTAATTAGTTGAATCCTTAGACCAGTTAGATTAGACACGGCCCATTGTATATTCTACTGAAAGTCGATGAAGCCAACATCTAACTGCCAATCCCCCACGTGACGTCACAAAAGTTTGTTGTGTAGGTGTTTGTGGTGTTCAACTACATTGTTCTTATCAATGCATTGTTGTTAGCTTGGTTGTGACGTCAAGGTGGGCGGATTTGGCAGTTAGATGTTGGCTTCAGAGGCTAGGCTTCCCAGCGTGTCTATTCTATAAATGGTCTAAGGTTGAATCAGCTGATTAAAAGCTGATTAAGCTCTGGCAGCGAGCTCTAGTGTCAATTTGTTGAACTATATTCTGATTCTGATGAATTAAAAAATACTTAACCTCAAACATCCAAACCAAACCAAAATAATTAATTACTGTATTATTATTATTATTTATCATTTTTTGTTAAGATGTTTATAAATCTATTATCAATAAACGTTGACTAATCACACATTGTATTCATAATTTTATTTTGATACCTAATTGAAGCTTGAAAATCAATCTACTGGATAAAAGTAACTTTCATTCTCTCATCATCTTCAGCTTCTCCACAAGCAGAATATTGGGAAAATTTTGTAAATATGCACTCCTTTAGTAATTATTTATATTGATAGCTCAAGTCATTTTAATATGAGTCTTGCCATTAAAAGCCGAATGAATAAACTTGTTAACACCAATTTGTTTCAACATTTCTAAAAATGTAAATGCAATACTCAACTACTTATATTATTCAAATGATCGAATTCGTATCGAAGACGTTTCATATACGGCTCTATTTCGTCAATACTTGTTTTTTCTTCCTCTTCAAGAATAAAATTATCTAGTACAGTTTTTTTACTAGCTTATTTATTTATTTTACTAGCTTATTTATTTTTTATTTCCATCTGTAATTTTGTTTCTAGTGAATATCCACTCAAGGTTTGTGGTTGGCGTATCAACATTTGTGGTGGCTTTCATACTGGTAGCCTTGGTTCAGTACTGGCTGGGACACATTTCCGAGGTTGATGCCGATGGAGAAGGAGGATGTACCATGAATGACACATTATCATCATTATCTACCACTGAAGGTAAAACCCATTGATTATGTTATGTTCGAGCTCTGCTGGTCCTTGACACTTCAATCTATTGAATTTAAACAACTTATTTAATCCATCCAGTAGTTATTAGCCATTAATCGCGATAGCGGAATAAATAAATGACGAGTGACCTGGACGGCTCAGGTCGGGTTTCAGAATTTTCAGGTTGCACTCAATCAATTTCAGGACTTCTTCCATGACTTAAAAAATACAGGCATCTAATGACTTACTTTATGCATACAGCAACAACGAATTTACGTGTCTATTCAAACTCAGGATTGGCCCAAGAAAAATATTTGGCCTTGCTGAGATTCGAACCCAGGGCATCTGGTTTACAAAGCTAGCGTATGAACCATGGCCGATATTGGATGTCATAAATATTACATCGCTCCCACGATATCGGATATTAGATGTCATAGATATTACATCAGTAATCCACTAATATTTTCAATTGTTTCTAGCTCAGGATGTTGTCATTATGATCCCTATGCTTGTGCATGTGTAGTGGAAGAATAGGATATAAAATATCAATA
Organism: Nilaparvata lugens; assembly: GCF_014356525.2. Classification (NCBI taxonomy): domain Eukaryota; kingdom Metazoa; phylum Arthropoda; class Insecta; order Hemiptera; family Delphacidae; genus Nilaparvata; species Nilaparvata lugens. The sequence goes on from NC_052506.1 coordinate 95,300,417, forward strand.
TTATGCGCTTTTTGGGGGTCTCAAAAATAATGAGATGTTTTATCATTTAGGAACAGCTGAAAAAATGTGCACTAATATGAATTCATTTTCATAATAATACGTCGTGTCATGATTCCCTAGTTTGGATGATCTTGAATCCAGTTGTTCCTATATCGTGAGAAACAACGATATTCTGTGATTCGATCGGGCTACTCTGTGATTCTGAACAGTTACCTACATGTCCAGAATCACTGATGGTGTGCGTGATACATGTCCCAACTGTGGCGGCGGACCCCACAGCACAGAGCATCTTTTCAGCTGCCCCTCGAAGCCTACACTACTGACAGCCGCCAGCCTCTGGACCGACCCCTGTGTGGCGGTCGGTCCGCTTCCTGGGTCTTGAGGTGGAGGAGGAGTGAAACAACAGGGTTCCCGAAGCTGCTACAACAACAACAACAACATATCTATTTATTTATTTATCTATTCATCATTTACAATCAGTGTTGCTATAGCTTTCAGAGCGAACGGTCGTGCTTTTCGAGTTGCCTTATCTGTATGATAACTGTGATAGTTTGTTAAGCGTGCCATCTCGTACACGATAGTCAATTATTTTTCTGTGTTATTTAATTATTTTTTTGTTTGCCATGGCTGATGTTTGTTACAATTGTGAATCGGATTTCAACAACTCGAAAGATATCCTAGAATGCTTTGGATGTAGGAATTTTTTCCATCCAGAGACCAAAATTCGTACGTTAGAGAATTTTAGAAAACTCGGAGTGAAGAAATCAACTTGGAAGTGCGACGAATGTAAAGAAAAATCTTCTTTAACCGACAGCAACGATCTTGAGTCCACTTTGACAAAAACTATCGAAAACACCCACACTAAGGTATTTCATGTTAAACTCAAAGAGCTGAGTAAAATCATTACGACTCTTAATTCAACTGTTGAAAGTTTGAAATTGTCATTGGAAACTGTGCGCGCAGAAAACAAATCAGTGAAAGAGCAGAGTAAGAAGCTTGAATTTGGAAATATTAAACTTCGAAGAGACATTAATGAAATTCAGCAATACACTCGTTTGGACAACTTGGAGATAGCAGGGTTTCGGAGACGAAAAATGAAAATGTGTACACAATCCTAGAATCTGTTGCTAGAGCGATAATACTCCGTTCAAAAGAGACGATATCTCTGTTGCTCATAGGTTCCTTCTTCTAAAAATAAGACAAAATCTATTATAGTTCGCTTCAAGTCAAGAACTGCCAAAATTAATTGGAAATGTGCGGTGAAAGCAAAGGACACTTGAAAAATGGAGACTTGAACTGAAATCTTCCACCAGGTTATATCTATGTGAACGATCATCTCACTGCATACATCAAATTAATACTGAATAAAGCTAGAGATCTTAAAAAGATTTAAAAATTAGCATATGTCTGGGTGAGTGATGCAAAGAATTCTCATTCGTAAACAGCAAGACTCTCCGGTAAAACGTATAACTAACGAAGATGACCTCAAACCATTTGAATAAATGTATTACTACACTGTATTTACTGGTTTCTATTATTTAAAGACTGATATATATTTAAATGTGGCGATATGTGTCACGAGATGACCGAGCTCTGTATTTTTTTTCTTTCATTAATATTAATAGACTTTCTTATCTCCTTTAACGTTATTTACGTACTTTAACCTTATCTCCTATTTTTTCCTCAGAGTTAATTCTACTCCTCTCAATTCTTTTTCAAATTTCTCCTTTATTACACGGTTTTAAATAGCTTATTTTTCGTTTTCCTATTAATTTTTCCTTCTTATTGTATGGTTCTTATAAATGACCCTGAAGAGCATATTTCTCGTGAGACTTACAATAGCCTACTATTATAATAGAGGATATTTTTCAATCTCAGATTGAGTTGTTTGGTAGTAGTGATACCTTACCTGAACATTATTCACTTAAACATAAGAAGTTTGCGAAGGAATTTTGATAAACTGTCATACATTATCAGTAATTGTTCATTAGAGTTTCATATTATTATCCTCAGTGAGACTTGGGTAGTTGAAGAGAATGATTTTAATTTAATTTGAATGGTCATTCAGTGGTTAACAAGCCAGGTAAAACAAATAAATGTGATGGAATTTGTGTCTTTTTCAAATGTAATTTTATAGTAGATTATTTGGATTACGAAATGAAAGAATCCAACTCAATTCTTTTGGAAGTACAAGTGCCAGGTGCGAAGGATAAGATAATACTCATCGCTGTTTATAGGTCTCCTTCAAACAATGTAGATAATTTTTTTCATTTGTTTGAATGATTGTTTGTATTCTATCAAAAATGAGCCTAATATAATTTTTGCCGGTGACTTGAATATACATCTGAATAAGTCTACGCTTACTACTAATTAATATTTCGGAATTTTTTCTTTGAATGGTTACATAAACAAGCCTACTAGAGTTCAAAACGGCACTGAATCGATTATCGATCACATATTTTTAAAGAATTCCTCTTTCAACACCGACAGTGTATTAAGTTCAGTAATAAAAACAAGCATCACTGATCACTTTTGTGTCAGCATCCACATTGATCTTTCAACTGACAAAATTGTAAGTAAAAATAATTCTGTCAATAAAATAGATTTCAATAAATTAATATTATCTATTGAAACTGAAAACTAGGAAAACCTATTAGATGAAAATTTACATGTGAATGAAGCAATTCAAATTGTAACTGACAAAATATCAAATCACATTGAAATTGCAACAGTTACAGTAAAGATTCCGCATAAATTACAACCCCTTAAACCTTGGTCTTGTTCATTCGATTAGAAAACGGGACAAATTGTTTAAACGCTTTCAAAGCAGCCTTTCAATGACCGTTTAAGAAATGAGTATAAAACTTACAGAAATCTTTTTAATAAATTAATAGAACATAATAAATGTGAGTATTATAAGAACAAAATTAAGGACAAAGAAACAGACTATAGTCCAAAACTTCTTTTCGTGAGAAAACAATATATCGTGAGGCAACTGGAAATGGGAATTTGAATAAGGTCCTGATAATTTAGAAGATCTGGTGTGAATTTAGAAGATCTGTAATACATGTGTAGGGGGATATAACATACTTACACAATAAACAATATTATTGACTGGGGGATTTTTTCAATACACTTGTATTAGAACGGCTTAGCAAGCTAGGATCACCTAGTGTGGGAATCTCAATTCCTGAGCTGAGAGCCAACAGTATGAGTGCAGGATGTATTCAACAACGTTGTACTTTCCTAGCATGGACAGGACAAGATATCGATGTAGGAGGCGCTCGGTAATGTCATGAGTTCCCGGCATAGCCACTCTCAACACTGGATGAATACCCACTGAGCTGGCTAATGTTCCCCAAGAGTAAAACTGGAACTCCGATAGAGAGAATATGCTTCAGCCAAAGAGCCAATTGACGGAGCTCTACACGATAAGAAAAGCGTATCTCTTCTATGTTTGGACATCACAGTCAGCTGCTCCTGTTTTACAGAACTCCCAAATTTAGGTGAAGCAGTCACCTGTTCTTTAGCCGAACTCAACCCCATATTACTTTCTTCCCACTCCTCATTAATTTTATGAACAAAATATCTTTGTGTGGAATTTATCCAACTTTTCATCCATGAAACGTATTTAATTTTTTATAGATGACCGGGAGCCTCAAGAAGTGATAGAAATTTCGGAAATTTTGCCCAATTGCGGCATACCGACAGAATGTCCTCCGGACACTTTTCCGGTGCACATCTACACCGGCCAGGACAAGGACGACAGACCCAAACTGTGCGTTCTGGGAAAATAGTAAGTCACCCTTTTGTTGTTTCAAAAAGATCCAGGGCATCTTTATAGAGTCGGCACCAGTCAGTATAAGCATAAAGAAAATATACAATAAGAAGATAATCCCATCCATGTTCGTTTATGTTTGAAATTTCAAGCCGATTACTTGCGACTTCTGTATATTATTACTGTTCTGGCTGGGTAAGAGTTTAAGAACGGCACAGTATGAGAGAATACCAGCGTCATATAGCTTCATGAAAAAGAAAATAGGAAAATCATCTTGGGATAACAGTGAAATTTTGAATATAAACCCCATATATAGTAGGATATCTTCTTATGCTATCTCTTCTCTATAGTAGTGAACTCGTAATTTAATTTCTTTAATAGAAATAAATGGGACTGCTAGCCTTTTCTTTGACTCCTAACCTTTGTTTCTGTAAATTTGTTCTTTTTCTCTTAATGAATTATTGAGAGTGTATTCTGGAATTGGATTTTATAGTGTTGTAGGCGTATATCTTTTCTTGTATGTAACATAATTATTAATTGTTTTTGTCCTGTAAATGTGAGATGATTGAGAACGTCTGGTTCAATTCATTTGCATTTGACGGCAGTGTGATAAGCGGGAACATGGCGACGAGCGGTGGTGGCGGGGGAGGGCGGGGCCTGAACGTGGCCTTGGTGGAGACGCGACACATGAGCATTGTCTCGGTGCAGAACTTCGACCTCTACAGTCAGAACAGCTCGGCGCTCGAGTCCTGGCTGGACGAGCGAGTGAGAGAGCGTGATATCATCATCGCTTTCACTTTCGACGAGGCCTCCAAGGAGCTCAGCAAGAAGGCCAAGGCCTCGCTCTACAAGCTCGGTGCGTTCTAACATTATAAGTAATCAATTGATTTGTTTATTATTGATACAAGTTATTGCTTAGTAGAAAATAAGATTGACAATCGTCATACAGTGCAGTACAAAAAAATTACACATATCGTAATGCAAACAATAGGCATAACAATTTATAACTATGCTAATTATTTATTAATCACTAGTTCACTAGCTACTATACAAGAGATTCACATCAAACTTCCAGCGCATATAATTTTAAAGGAATGCTGACAGAAAAAAATCTTCAGACAGGTTAGCCAAGTCGACGATAGTGAGATTGACGTTATAGAATCTGTAGAAATTATAAGATGACATAGTTGCCAGTTTAATTTTCGACCATCTTCTGCAGTTTGAAATCATCCACCTGGCATTTTGAATTGAATTCCACTATGAATACCGTGTTTCCTAAGGCTGGCCACCAACGACAGGACATGTGTATACTTATTTTATATATGCATGATGAACATGTGTATACACATGTCCTGTCGTTAGCTGGCCAGCCTTATGGGCCTTTGCGATTGGAAGTAAAGGAGAGTATCACCCCCCTGCCCCCTCACAAAAAATGTGTGATTTTCGGTATGACATAAACGTCTCGGAATTATTAATGAAAGCTCTAAGATTTTGGAGTTCTGTATATTTATAAAAAACAACGTTGCTAAGAGTATTTACTGAAAAGTTTTTGTGATCTATGAAAAAAGTAAAACCGAATCAAATTGATTTAATATGCATGAAAATATTGTCAATCAATGAATTGATTGAGAAAAAAACATTTCATATCAAATCAGTTATTCTCACTTTGTCAAAAATATAATAGTTTCATAAACTCAATTGAATTTCAATTATTGGTGTGAAAACATTCAGCTGCAGTGAGATTGATTTAGAGAACCGATTGCTACCACAGGACATAGTTGTGACATTTAGATTTTAGAGGAACGATTGATACCACAGTGCATAGTTTTAGTTCAACATCCAGTAACTCATATCTGATCTATGAATGAAATGATGGATGTTCGCACGTATTATAGTGATTTGAACAGAATTCTTTTAATAATTCTGTTCTAGTTGTTATTTTCACACCTTTCATCCAGGAACAGTTTTCTCATTTCATTTTCTTTGATCTATCTTTTCGTTTTTGTGTGTTCCTGTTCCAAAACAAACCATTAATTTGAATTAGAATAATTTTCATTTATTTATTGGAAAAATTGTCACATTAATTCTAATTCTAAAACGTTTTTATTGCCGTGAACAAATACAATGACAAAGTCATCAGGATAACATTAAAGAGACATCATCATACATACATTATGATTACAGTTTAATTACATCACATTCGAGTATTATTCATTCGACAATTTAATAAAAAAAAAAATTAGCCACAGTAGGTCCAACTTGAAAAAAATACAGTAGAAATGTCAAGAAGCAAATACAAACTGCCATTGTGTAAGGCAATATAAAATAACAATTCCAGAATAAGTTTAATCTTACAAAAGCCTGAAAGCCGCAAATCAAACCGAAATTGATCCAAGTGTATTGTAAAGTTGGATCCCATTCATTCATACTTCTGTTGAAGCATCATCCTTAAGTTATTGGTATTCATATTTTACAAAATATACATTATATTAATGCATTTTTATACATTCAGGGAGCGGCAAAATCCAAGACTTGCAGTTCAGATCTCAGTGGTACATGATCTCACAAAAAGGCATCAAAGGCTTCACAGCTCTGGAGCGGCTGACCTTCGCCAAGAATGATCACTGGGGTGAAGCCATCGACGAGAGGATGTGTGTTCCCAAGCAAAGTGAGTTATTATGTATTCATGTCATTCCTTCTTTTAATTTACTTACAGAGTTGATAGGTAAACAAGATTATTGATAAACAAGATAAGCAATGATCTATTAATAGATCAACGTGATTAGTATATACATTTATTAATTAGATTAATTCGAACGTTGAATACTCCCTAGCTGGTTATACCATGATAACACTGGGAGTTGGCGTCAAGACGCCCATAATCGAGCTCTAATTCATAAATTTGAAAATTCGAATTGATCAGCCATTGACCATTGAACTTCCTAATCAAGTTTCAGTTTTCTCCTCAATTATTTCGAAGTTTGTCTTGGAAGCATTGTATAGGAATAAAGCTCAAACGAAATTCTCAATTGACTTGAATGTATACAACCTAAATGAATTCACTTTGAAATAATTAGGGAGCAATAGAAAGATTGATCAGAAAACACGATGGCTGAAGAGCAGTTGATAAAAAGATCAGTTCAATTTTCATTCCAAAACAGGATTGAATAAAAATGTAAATAAATCACTGTGCAAAAGTATCCATAGTATTTAGTAGCACTAATTCTGATTCTATTTCAATTTAATATATTCCATCATGCTCGTATATGTTACAGATAAATAAAATCAAAGTTATGGTTATTTATATTCATTTTAGGTGTGTTATAAAATTTGGACTAAACTACAATGATTATATTTTTTGTATATTTGTTTTAGTACCTTCAGTGGCCATCACTCCTGATCCATATCCGAGGAAGAACACCGTTCGGGAGAAAGTATGCCGTGAAGTGATTCAACTTCAGTGTACAGACTTTTGTGCAGGTCTGTGCTTCAGCATTTTGTATATCAATTTTCAGGAATAAATTAATACTTGGCTGAGAAATTCTTGATCTATAGCTATAGAAATCTCAAGTTATTAAGGTGATAAAATGAAAAGACTTGAGCCCAGTCGTTCTTCATCATATTAACTTTTACTGCTGTAAAATGAGATCCCAATTTCATTCAATTTGTTTATTGATTCTGATAGAATCGCTCCCTTTTGAGTTTATATGATGGATAATTGATTTTGTAATTGCAACCAGAAGTTGAAGTTGTCACCCAGAAAGTACGCTACTTATGTAATCGAAGAACAACAAGTAACTAAGTTAAACTGTTATACCATTATTCAATGGGATTTCACTTTGATCTTCAGATAATTGAAGTTTGAGCATCGAAAACCGAATGGAGGAATGGAGCTATATAACTTGTACTGTATGATAGATCTTATATTAGGTTGAAATAAAAGTATATGTGAGAGTGTTTCATTCAGATACATTTTCGGGTTAAAGAAACGAGACGGGGCCGCCGAAAACAATGGATGGACAGGTAGAAGCTCTAGTGACCCTTCAGTGGTCGCCTATTCCTATTGAATTTCGACATTTTCATGGTCTATTGTTAAGGTTTCCTCTCCGTGGAATAGTTATGTGGACCAGTCTGGTTACTTGAAGGCAATTTCAGTTATAAACCAGAGGTAGCATACAGTGATTGGATAAACACACCACACATTACTATCGATGATGAGTACAAATTTAGTCAAACGTACGTGATGTGTAAAGCCCACATCGAGTTTTGGACGTGCATTTGTTTGCCGTCCTTATAAATTCTACGAGATTGAATGGAACTTGACAAACATATGATACACATCACATATGATACACATCATATGTTGCCAAGTTTCGGGGAGTCCGATCTCACTAGGCATGAAACCTGCATCACTGTAGAAAAAGTTGTGTTCAGTCTAATAGAATTCAAAAGGAAGCCAATAAATTGTACGTTCAATAAGTATCGAATTGTATGTAACTCTAGTTTGTCTGTATACAGCTTGTGATCAAGTTCAGTTTCATCAAATGAACCATTGGGAATAATACAATTACAAATACTGGATCACTAACTTAGATTCAATAATAATTGTAGAAAATACAAGTAACAGATGTAAGGTGCAAAGTAATAGATAAGTTGGTGCTACAAGCTACCTGCTAGAATTGCATTCAAGAAACCACACGGAGCCACTAATGAGGGAATGAAGCAATAAAGACAATAAAGTATGCTAGTCGAGAGTTGCAGGATGCACCTTTTCGGGACAATAGCCCAGTGCACAGGTAGCGCGGCCCCATCTTCTTTCTTTTACCCACATTTTCCAATGTCAATTCTAGAGGAACTGGCATTGGTTCCTTGAGAGAAGGCTGATTTTCTTTCCAATATTGTTATGTGTCCACCTAATAAATATCATGAATAAATAATATCAGTAAGCTGAACGGTTTCTATGGTGTCAGTTACAGTATTTACTCAACATTTTGTATTCCATTTGGATCTTTACGCTGTAATAAGTTTAATAAAGCCTTATTTCTATCAATATATTGATTTTATCAAATGAAAGGTTTTTGGGGAAAGCCCCCATTTCCTAATTAATTGTTAGTTCCCCATTTAGCAACCATATTTAATGTGATTAAGCTAACTCAAACGGAACCTAAGTAATGTTTGTGTTGTATTTTACAGCTGACAGCCAGCACGAAGTGTTTTCGCCGGCATTGTTGACGAATCGCAGCCTGATTGGTAACCCTGTCTTCTCGAGTCCCATTGTGGTGGTGGGCTCGCCACAGCTCAGTTCATTAGTGCTGACGTTGCAAAGTCTCGTTCATCAGCCTGGCATACATGCGCCCAGTGTGCTCGTTGTCTATGGCCAAGGTCAAACTCAAGATCAAACTAGTTTCAAAGGTCAAACCAGGTTTCAAGGACATATACAAGCTCAAGGCCGCAGCGACTACTCAACAGCAGCTAACTTGTTGAACGGTCAAGGTCATCCTAAAGGTCAAGCTCAACCCCAAGGTGATAGGAAGTCTCAAGGTCACAGCGACTATTCTACAGTCATCAATCTGTTCTCCTTTCAGGCAGTGCCTGTCAATGTTACCTCGGATGACACTAGGGGTGAGTATTGATAATAATATTATTCAGGGATGAGTATCATTTATTTTTTGTGAAATAGTTATCTTTCTATTGATAAAAAATGTTTGAAGCTATTACAAGCACAAATTTATTAATATAATCACAGTTTACCAGAGATCGATAATGGTGAACCAACTAAAATCGGTAACTGTTTATTTAAAAAGTTTTTTGTTGTGATACTATAAAGTATTTGTATTTGTTTTATTTATTTACTCTTATGGCTTTTATTGGCAGAGAGATCCTTTCGGATATTCTGCCTTGCCGTATTACCCAATGTCATTTCCTATCAACACTCAAGTTTATAGGTTATGTCTTGGGTTCTTCATTTTTCTCACTAAAAATTTGCACTTTCACTTCCTGAGTTCCTATTTTATAAATTTTAAAATCAAGAAAACTATTTTTAAACACAAAATCACATTTAAAAGGCAAAAACTATAAAAATTTTGATGATAATATTGAACTGAAAATTTCACATTACAATTTTTATATTTGATAATATTACTCCATTCATTTATGGAAGTGCAAATAATTGAAATGATGAGGAGAAGAAAATGAGATGTGTTTTTCAGAAACTCTTCTGAATTTAGGTGAATAACCTTGCATGAAATAATTTGATTATGTGTGAAATTTTTGGGTTTTGGATTTGTTTTTGGTTTGCTGTATATCTTTCAATAGTTCGATAGAATTTTAGAGAGGTATAATGATTTGGCCTGAATTTCTTGTTATTAGAGAGAAATTTTGTTTCCATTTAACTTTTTTTTTATTTTGAAGTTTTTTTCAAGATGGTCAGATTCATGTATGAACTCTTTGGTTTTATTTGTAGCTAGTTCCTTGTTTGGAGACTTTTCAATAAATATTTGATTCATTGAATTTTTATTGATATTGTTCCAGATTACATACGGAAGGGTGTTGAAACTGCGAAAGAGCGTTTTCCAAATAAGAAATACGTGATTGTGATCGAAGAGGGTGTTATAGTGTCTCCTGACTTTCTGCACTATATGGCACAAATGGTGTCAGTTTTGGAAAAAGATACAACAGTTCTGGCTATTTCCGCATGGAATCCGAATGGTAAGCTGCAATAGTTCATTCATTAATTTATTTATTCAGTCATGTACAATTATTACACGTATATGAGAAGGCACAACAGGCCTATGCCCAAAACTGTCTCTACTCAAATTTTTTATACTATAGTCAAAATGTAGGTTAAGCTACTATTACTTATTAAAATAAGAATTAACACTTCAAAAACAAATAAATCTTCAACCAAAAATAGATATAATGAATTACTAAATCTCACAGAATTGAAAACAATTATTCAAAAGATCTAAATTTCGAATAAAAACTGAGAAATTTTGAACCGAAAACTTCAGGCTCTATTTGAAGCGAACTATTCGATCACTAATATTGATCTATTTCTGTAAAACATTCAATATAAACTTATAATATCCTATGACTATGATGATAATTAATTTCATTGTATTCAAATTAATGTCTAAAAGTTTGAGCTGTGTCTGTTTTTCCTTCCCTAATCATTCCTATGATTTCTGATCGTCAAACTAGAGAATTAATAAATTATTATCATTCATGGAGATAAATTGAGTTAACTTTATTAGATGATTGGACACAATTTTAATCTTGATGCAATGCAATAGGAAATTCAGTTCAGTAATGGCTTCGCTGAGAATGATACCTCATGAGCCTTGGGATTTTGCATGGGATGAGAGAACCTACTGTAGTGTTATCCTTACAGTACTCATAGGTGTATTCCGAACCACTGGGAATGATTTTTCAGATAATAGCTGTCTGTTCGCAGAACCTCAAGCAGACACCCTGTTAGCGAGGGAATTGATCTCTATCTCAATATGTGCTATGAGAATTCCACAACGACCACAAACTTGGATTTTAATAATGACCGTTTGTTTTCCAGCGCTTCTAACTTTCATGCAACAAAGTATCTTTCTGTTGGTTAGGAACCCACCTAATTGTGTGAAACTTTCATCAAATACAATCGAGAAAGATTTTAGTCTCTACTATTATTTATTATCTTATCCATAATACTACTATTATCTGCCTACATGAATTAGTACGAATCCTACAATGCAATGCTGAGAATCATAAAAACATCAACCTCACTGAGAACAGATAGGTTATTCACTTTTTGTGATTTATCAGTTTGATATTATGTGCTTTTATAAGTTATTAATTTATTTTGCAGGTTATGTAAATGTGTCGAGTAATCCGTACTTGGCATACAGGAGTGAGGACCGCCCTCAATATGCTTACATGGTGCCTTTCAATGCCTTCTACGCCAATAAACTCACTCAAAACTGTTCAAAACAGTAAGTAGCTTTCAATGTTCAAATTAACTAAAGCTAATTTTAAAGCAATTGAAAAAATCAAATATTAAAATAATTTAAACACAGTTTTTAATTAGTTAATGGAGAAATATTTCAATAAATCTACAGTATCTCTATCTTGATCTCCCACAGAAGATTAATCAATTATTTGTGTAAAAAAGAAACTGTAGTCCAAAAAATCATTATTATCTTCACTCATATTGTAACCTTTTTGGTCAACTGTTGCCCAAATATTGTGTGTAGGTGTTCCTGAATACAAAGTTGATATAAATCAGCATTCGTCTTGATTTATAGGAAAGATTGGCTCCAGAGCTGAAAAGTGAAAACTTTATTTCAAACTAGCAGGTAACCCGTGCTCCGTAAGATTCTAATTAAAAACTTGACAAACTGAAAACTTGACGTAAATAAATCTTGAAGAATTGAACTATCCTCGGTTAATTAAGAGTCTATATGCAAAATTTCAAGTTAATCAGTCCAGTAGTTCAGACGTGATGATGCGTCAAACATAATTTTCCTATCCCGTACGTGTATAATTCAGTTCTTTCCTTTTTATAATTTAGATTACAATAGAATATTCAATCAATAACCAAATAGGTTTTAATTATAATTCTAGGCATTTCTCAAGTAAGTTATTGAGACTTACAGAAACCGCTTTGTATTTGCATTCGATAGTCTTAATATTCTTCTAATTGCTGATAAAGTATATCAACTAGTACTACTGAGGATAATACTATATCTACGTTTCAATAAATTAAAACAATTTTTTATTTTAATTGCAGATCTCATCGCGAAACGTCCAGCAACTCCTCAGAAGCTGTTGATATAATTTATCCCGAAGTATCACGGGTGCTAAAAAGACCGTTGGATATACTTCTTAGTGGCAAACCATACGCCTACCATTTGGACATTCCACGCTCCACTAACATGTAAATAATATCATTATTTATAACATTTTTCTGAACTATTTATACAAGGAACTATTCAACTTTCTGTAACATGTGATGACTGTGCTATTAGTAATTTTAACTGTTTAACAGCATTAAGGGCCGGTTTCCGAGCTCGGGATTTAGCTAAGTTTAAGTCTTTAAACAGCTGGAGTCAGAAAATTGGCTTTCCGAAATGGGGCGTAGTCGCAGTCCACGTTTAAATTGTATTTCGAAAAACTAAAATTTCAATTTCAATTTTTTAGGAAAAAATTGTTTTATTTCGTCAAGGAAAAACGTTTCCAATCATAGAAAAGAGAAAATAAATATTATAATAAAAGCTGCAACTACGCTCCGTTTCGGAAAGCCAATTTTCTGACACCAGCTGTTTAAAGTCTAGAACTTAGCTAAATCCCGAAATTGGAAACCGGCCCTAAATTGAGTATTAATTTTTCAAAAACAGGTTGTAATTTCTCAAACGTCTTGTTTGAAAGCTAGTGTTGATTTACTTTGTTTAGATTCCTAGTGATTCATAACATCTTTAGACTACGACTTATGAATTATCACTTTATTGATTTTTTAAAATAAAAATATATGTGGTGCAAGAAACACTAAGAACTTACACTTGTAGCACATATTTTGCAATCTTATCCAAATTCGGAAGAGAAATAGCTTAATCTAAAATTATTTTCCTTTCTCAAGAATGATGTGCTTTTTGTAAGAATAACGAATAAAGACAACCAGATAGTGTTGTATATGTTCTTTTAGGTATGCTATTCTGGCACAGCTATTCGATCTGATGCAACCCGTATTACAATCTACTTAATGCAGTTTACTCTATGTAATTTTACATGAAATTACAAAATGATATAATTAGTCTTAGTACAACTGTCGATTAATACAGTATGCAGTATCGATTACATTATTCAATAGAAATTTGTCTTCTTTTCTAAAACTGATTCTTATCTGATCTCATCAGTGTTCCATGTTTTTTTCAAATTGTTTTTTTTTGTTGCAGAGACCCAGCAGTGTGGATAGAGAAGCCTGAATGCATGATTATGGACCGCTATGTAGAGCATTTGGAGTCGTTTCTTAATCAAAGCAGAGAGTTTGTGATTGCCAATGAAGATATTGCAAGTTGTCCATCCAACTTTCCCATTTCAAATATCCTATTCAACGATATGAGGTAAGTGTATTTTGATTCCAAATAGTGTTTTCAAATCTTCATTGCCCAAAAGTGAAATTACAAAAACAAATAGAATGAAATATTCGTTATAGGCGGATTTAAGACTATTATAGTAGTATAAACTTACTATTATACCAGTGGTATTTCTTACCACTCAACTATGCAAATCGACTCAAGGAAACAAATCTCCTTTATAGCTTTGAGAAATACATGAGAAAATCGATTCAAGGAAACAAATCTCCTTTATAGCTTAGAGAAATACATGAGAAAATCGATTCAAGGAAACAAATCTCCTTTATAGCTTTGAGAAATGCATGAGAAAATCGATTCAAGGAAACAAATATCCTTTATAGCTTTGAGAAATACATGAGAAAAACGATTCAAGGAAACAAATTTCCTTGATATCTTTGAAAAATACCTGAGAAATATACTTTCTATACAAAAATACTCTAGTCCATCCTCCTCTTTATTGTTCTTCTTACATCATCTTCCCGTTTTCAACCGATCCTTCTCTTTTTATCTTTTTTTGTTGAGTGTCTACAATGCAACAATTTTGTGATGCTCGTATATAAACTTTTCAGAAACCACTCGATCATTACCATGTATTACAAAGAGTCGAACAGTGATAATCACACCGTTCTAAGAGCTCTAGCTGGCTGTTTCGGGTTGAGATTTCCCAGCGACAATAATCCAACACCTCCGGGCCTTTTTAGAGGCATTCTTAGGTCAGTAAAAACATTTATATTTATACCGTATCTTATGTTCATTATCATTGTTTTCATAGGTATTAGTCACGTATAAATACACAATTTCATGTTATTGTACTTTCTTTTTCAAATACATTTTTTTAATACAAAGTTAAAAACATAGATAAATACTTTTATAAATCTATTCTCATTTATATACTTGTTTACTTTATATCATCTATTCGTTATCTACTTGTACCATTCATTTTTATTATGAAGAAAAGTTCAACATTACCATATCACATTATTCAATTTCTCACAAAATACTGAAGTTGAAGAAAATGCATAGCAAATGTGCATTTTTTCTCTATTCGCTCCTCAGATTTTGTCTATCAACTTTGCGATTTATCCCAAACTGTGTTTTCTTTTCCTGTCTATTTTTTACTGAAACTATAGCAACTTAAGAAATCTTGTAACTGTGGCAATTCAAGAAATATCGAAGAAGAGGAGACTCTGTCTTCTATCTCCTGAATGTTACATTTGTTGGTCTTGTGCAATTGATACATTAATAGGTAAAAATGTTATGTCTTTTTCGCTTTCTTGATTAACTTTCTCATATATATTTTGTTCCTTTTACCAGGTTCACATTCAACAATAGACATGTGATGCTGATCGAATCCAAATCTCAATTTTATAAGCCGAAACAAAATATCGTTGAAAATAAATCCATGTGAAGATGAGATTTCTCCTATTGTCTCATGCAAGTACAGTACTACACAATTATAAATAACTTGATATTTTAAAGTTTCTGATGAGAATTGAAAATAGTGTGATATCTCGTTTTTTATTTTTCAATGAATCCTACAAATTCTTGATTTCTGGTATAAAAATATTATTGAACTGGACATTTTTTAGATTGTGTGAAAGTGGATACCTAATCTTATTTCGGACTATTTTATTCTTTACAAATTTGGGTGAGAAATATTTCAATGTCCACCTTCCTTCTCTCCCAATGATTCCAATGATAATTGTACAATAATGAAAAATAACTAAATAAATCATCGTTTTTTATAAATATTGTGTATTTTTGTTAGCTTCAATAGACTAACAAATTTCGACTTCTATATAATAGCCTCTCATCGACTGCTTTTATTCCGTTCTATTAATTTTGAAAACTAAATATGGAATTTAGAATCTAGTTGAATATAGAATCTATTATTTTTAAAATTAGTCGATTATAGAAGAGGGAATGAAATAATGTAAATAAATAAGGCAAATCTAATTCAAATATTTTTAATGCTATAAATTTCCAATAGCTATTCATACAACCAATTCATATCGATCTTAAAAGAGGACTATTGATAAACTAATACAATAAACCATTTACACAAAAGTTTGAAAATTGTTGTCTATAAGTGACAAAAAAAATTGCCAGTGGATTACCGTAGGCACATCAATACTGTTTTTACAAAAATAATTATGACTTAAAAATGCTACTTATATCTAGTTGAAAAAATACTTTTATTTATACAAATTTGCATGGCCTTGCCATTAAGTTAGAGAAACTAACTTTATTGGACAAGTTTTCTCCAAACTCCAGCCATATTTGGAAGGAGTTTCCTCTTAGAAATGTCTCACTCCGGGAATAGTGCTGACTGCTTCATTATTGTCACCAGAAGTTTGAACGGCAAAATAGACTTGCTTGCCAACTGCTACCGAAATGTGCGAAACCGTCAGGCCTTTGCTGCTCAACTCACCTACAATCAAACAAAACAAAAATGTAAGATTGAAAAATTATACAGAAGTAAAGTATTGTGATAAAAGAGTTCAATTGATACATGTGCAGAACAAAGTGCCTTTTTGTAAGTTAATCAAGGAAAAAGAGCAACTTTTACTAAAACTTCATGACTGATAACTGATTTAATTGAATTTGAAATATTTTCATTATCAAAAAAGGTGGTAGAGTTGAAAAAATACTCCACTTCTAAAACTAGTGTCTGTGTTTGAAGAGGGGTATCATAGTTTCAAACAAAACTATCTACTATCAACTAACTATTTTGTTCTATGAGAGCAAAATTAAATTAAGTTATTCAATTTAAAAAAAATCATAAAATTGATGTAGTGTTACAACTGTCTTATTTGAAAAT